>NW_027105445.1:202710-204140 GCF_000696795.3 Halyomorpha halys | reverse complement strand
CCGTTAATTGCTTTCGACGTCACCGCCGCTAATTCGCTTTTTCTCCGTTTAGCCCCGCAACTAGTTCTCAACAAGACTAAAACGGGCGAAAAACTCCAACGAGCTCAAAAAACTACACCATCATATAAGTATAATATGGTACTTTTCATTATTAATAACAATATATATTTAGAAGAGCTAAAATAACCGCAAATTTTGATTTATCCTTGGTTATATGTTTACCGTTTATAGTTGCCCACGCACAGAGGAGAAGGTGGAGAGTTAAAGGAAAATAGAAAAAAAAAATATAATCGCAAAAGGAAAAAAAAGGGCAAAACAATAAAGAATAAAGTACTCCTTAGGCGCCACGTTATTTTTTCTTGGAAATAAAGAAAACCCCGAAGCATTACGCCTACAATATAGCTAAAATATGCCACTATATAAACAATTGTTGAATAATCGTAATATTCCGTGAACAACAACAAAAAAAAAATATAAGTAAATTAACAAGTTGAAAGAACAGCAGAACTATATGTACAAAGGTTTAATAATGAGAAGAAATATATATACAGAGAATGAAAAAGGGAAAAAAAAGGATTCTTATTAATTATTAAAATAATTAAAACTTATAGGTTGACTTCACCTTAACTTAAATGCTTAACCTTAATAACTATATTTACATTATTTTTCTCTTATCTAGGACATGCTGAAGAAATGTCACTGCACTATATCCCCATTTCTAGTGTTAATGACCGTCCATTGAAGTAGAACACCATAATTTTGAAAAACAAAACATATAAGATGACATTTCCATATTAGAAATGGTGCTTTTTCGGTTCAAACAGTAAAGACAGAGGGCCTTTAAACTATTACCACTTCACATTGAACAATCGTAACGTGTTCCGAAATCAAACTGTCACCTTAACAAAACCACAACCCACTCGTCTGAACATACGTGTTCAAAATCAAAACTTTCACCTTCACCAAAAAACCAAAACACTCGTCTAAAACATCTCGCTCGTGTTTTGTTTTCACCATGACAACCATAACACCTCTTGTCTACGCAGATATCGCCAGTGTTTTTATTTCACCATGGCAACCGTAACAGAATTATAATAGCTAAACAGAATTTCAATATTATCAAATTTCTAATATTATATGTATGCGTAAATGTTCTTAACTAATTATTATTCCTTGACACAATTCTACTTCGATTAGATGCAAAGTTGGAGGAAAGTAATGATTTCTTAATAATAAAAACTATTTTTATAAATAAACTAAAATATATTAGTGAAAGGTATAACTACGAGAACCTTTATCTCTCTGAATATTTCAATCCCAAAAAATCTGAAGCTGAGACTGTTCTATGCGATGATAAAGCCACCTCGTATATATGCGAGATCTGGTACAACAGGTATCCTACCCGAAATAGTACAAGAGTAAGGGTGAAG
>NW_027105445.1:200059-201765 GCF_000696795.3 Halyomorpha halys | reverse complement strand
TTTCTGAAAGAAACTCAACTTTATACTAAAATATAATCCACCAATACCGACCAGTGTAAAAAGGAAATAGTCTACATTCAACTATCAAATGTCAAAGTCAAGAAGATAAATAAAGTAAAAAGGGTGTAATAACCTAGATGTTGATCGCCCTGAATAAAAATCTAATTTAATGTTTGACTTTTCCAACAATATTAGAAAACTTAAGGGGGCATCATTAAAAGAAGCATAAGTAGTAGTCTAAAGTAGTTTGCTAAGTAGTTCTTGCGATATAGCTTTATAAAGAGCAACATTTCATAAAAAAAAGCAGTAAATTTGTTTTGAGAAATTTATATTTCAAAAACTATTCGACGTACAGATGTCTATTAGCTATCAAATTAAAGCTAGTTTAATGTACTGTAAAATAGTTTCTAATGGTTATTTCCGTATAAGTAATAGTTTTCATGATATTCAATAAAATAAATTCTTAAAATGTTGATTTTGAAAAAAGTAAAATAATTTAGATGTTAGAATTATTAATAAGATAATCATACCTAATAAAAAATAGATCAGTACGGTTATAACTAATTACGTGTCAGGAATGCAGTACTATGTAGAAAGTTACTAGACCAACGATTGTACAAGGAGGTGATTTGGTCTGAATCATCCTAGACCTCCAGATCTTTCCTCAATTATTAGTATAAGAACACAAGAGGAGAACAAAAAAACAACCACTCGGCGTAAAGATGTCTGTCAGCACTAAAATTAAAGCTAGTTTAATGTACAATAAAGTAGTTTATTATGTTTATCTTGGTAGGTGTTTTCACGTTATTCGATCTACTAAATTCACAAAATGCCAATTTCTAGTTGTTCTGACAACATTTTTATTTATGAAACAATATATCACAGTAACTATAAGACGTACAGATGTCTATTAGCACTCAAATCAAAGCTAGTGTACTATAAAGTAGTTTATTACGTTTATCTTGGTAGGAGTATTAGTTTTTATGATTTTCGGCAAAATAAATCCAAAAAATATGAATTTCTAATTGTTCAGATACTTACATTATTTAAAGAAGAGTAAATTTGCTGAAATATTAGCCCTAATAGAGCTATTTAAGTCCTATAGTTTTTGAGATATAGCATTTTAAAAAGTAACATTTCATAAAAATGTACTGAAATATCAGTAGTTAATTCATTTTGAGAAATCTATATCTCAGGAACTATGTGACTGTCTATTAACTATCAAATCAAAGCTAGTTTAACGTAATATAAAGTAGTTTATGACCTTTATCTTCGTAGAAGTAGTATTTTCATAATATTTGCTAAAATAAATTGATTTATAATTATTCGTAGAGTAAGTGTGATTTATGAAAAACTTTATCTCAGAAACGATTAGACGTACAGATGTCTGCTAGCACTAAAATTAAAGCTAGTTAAATTTACTATAATACATTATATAATGTTTATCTTTGTAGGAGTAGTAGTTTTTATGATATTTGACAAAATAAACTCACAAAATGATAATTTCTTGCTGTTCGTATAAAATGATGGATTTTTGAAAAAAAAATATCTCAGGAACTATGTGACATATAGATGTCAATTAGAACTCAAATTAAAGTTAGTTTAACGGACTATAAGGTAGTTTATGATGTTTATCTGCGTAGGTATAGTAGTTTTGATGATATTTGCTAAAATAAATTGATTTATAATTGTTCGGACAATAAGTT
>NW_027105445.1:197089-198589 GCF_000696795.3 Halyomorpha halys | reverse complement strand
ACTACCCAGTAGTAGAACTCTAAAAACAGTTTACAATATAAGGTCACGAGGCCATCTTCTTTTCAGGCGCCTCGGAGGATTGCCAGGAATGGAAAAGAAATTAAAGTTAGAAACTAGTGGGTTTGGGTGGTTAGGGAGAAAAAAAAATCTAAATGCAAAAATTATATACAAATAATTTTTATTTTTCTGATGTTATTAAATTGCTGTTTTTGAGTTTCTGGATGTGGGAGTAACGAATATAAGTTTTTTACCTGAAAAGAATACTTGAGTTTAACGCAATCGCGTCTCCTGTTCTACTGTATCCTTTTTAAATATTCTACTAACACCTGTTGAACAGATTCGCTACTAAGGACTCCTTCTTGACAAGAGACTTACTTGGAATCCACATACAATACTGAAACGACAAGAAACTGCTCGTAGATTTCGATTGCTTACAATCGCCTTCCTACTTGACAATCGCACTAAACTTCCTATTCACTACAAAAAATCATCATACAGTTTGATAAGTCAGACCAATTTGGACATATGGAATTGAGCTCTGGGGCTCTACCAAACCGTCAAATTTCTCCCATATCTAATCCTTATAATCCAAAATCCTTACTACGTCACAAATATTCTCCTTGAAAATGGCCTGAACTTTAGTGAGTTTTTTTAAGAATAAAAGTTGAGAGTAAAATGGATCAAAATTCTATATGTTAATAATATTTTTTTTTGTTATCTGCTATCTGTACATTAGAAGTTAAGAGCCACCCACAGAAGTGAATATTACTCGATTGAACATATCTCAAAACTGGCTTGCGAAACTTCTTATCGACATCAAGACTGGGAACTATTAAAGTTACTTCGAAATGGTAAACGATTTAATTCCCCCACTCCCCAAGTGCTACACAAATACAGTTGTTAATATTGCAAGGGCTCTGGTGGGACGGGGTTCCCTTGGGATTCGCCAAGTTGTGGGAACGGTGAGGGGAAGTCTATCTGCTTCCAGTTAAAGTTTGTTGTCGCTTTAAAATTTTGCGGATGAAAAATACACTTAAAAAGAAAAAGAATACAAAAGTGGAACCCTTAGTTACAAATTAAATAAGAAAGATAAATGCAGATAATTTTTGCAATATATATATATTTATACTTTGTTTAGCTTCATATTTTTAATTATTGAACCAATCCCTACAGTCAAAAATCCTTCGTGAAATCCTTAATGCTCCTTACTTTGTCACAAATTAAATCGTCCATCAGGACCTCAATGTTCCATATGTTGCCGATTTGGCCAGAACCAGATATCAATCCTTCCATGATAAACTTCCCAACCACCCAAATCTACTTGTTTCTAATCTGGCTTCTCCTTTATTACCTAATAATTCTCCTAGGCATCTGAAAAGAAGATGGCCTCGAGATATTCTCCACTAGAAATGTTTTTGGAGTTCTATCAATGGGTAGATTCTCCACATGTTCGTATCATTTCATTATATCACTTACAGCAAATTTACTTGGTTTATATAT
>NW_027105445.1:193339-194928 GCF_000696795.3 Halyomorpha halys | reverse complement strand
TATTTATTCAATATTATTATTAAAATGTTCCACTAGCACAGTGGTAAGTTAATGGACTACTAACTCCAAGAACTCGGGTTCGAATCCGGCTGTGACTGATAATTATTTTCTGCTTCACTGTAGCCGTGAGTCAGCCCTGTCGGTTTGGAAGCCCTTCGGGGTCCACCCAGCCTCAGTATGTAGGCACCCTTAATTGGGTAAAAATCTGATGGTCGAGAGTGATTATTACTAAATCGCTTCCATGTACAACCGTTGGTCTAGAAACAGTTCTCCCTTAAGAAGTAGTGCACACTTCATGGGTTGTAGTGGTACAGATTTAATTAATTACATACATAAGTGAAGTAACTTTTATATACTTGTTATATATAACTGATTTATAATTTTTATAATTCTAGTTACCCAAAAATATATAAAATTATATTAAAACTTATGACTGCTTTAAGTTTGTATGTTCAATATTTTTTTTTTTTTTTTTTAATAATTTATTTATTGTTATTTACAACTGTATACCTATATATAAAACCAAGTAAATTTGCTGTAAGTGATATAATGACAAGATACAAACATGTGGAGAAACTACCCATTGATAGATCTCCAAAAACATTTCTAGTGGAGAATATCTCGAGGCCATTTTCTTTTCTGACGCCTAGGAGGATTATTAGGTAATAAAGGAGAAGCCAGATTAGAAACAAGTGGGTTTGGGTGGTTGGGAAGTTTATTATGGAAGGATTGGTATCTGGTTCAGGCCAAATCGGCAACATTGGGGACGTTGAGGTCCTGATGGATGATTTGATTTGTGACAAAGTAAGGAGCATTAAGGATTTTGACTGAAAGGATTGGTTCAATAATTAAAAATATAAAGCTAAACAAAGTATAAAAAATATATATATTGCAAAAATTATCTGCATTTATCTTTCTTATTTAATTTGTAACTAAGGATTCGACTTTTGTATTCTTTTTTCCTTTTAGGAAAAACCCTTATTATAACTTACTCCTTTATTTAATTATTGACGACGTTTCACACGTTTATAAGAGGAAGAGGAAGTAAAGTTAGAAACTTGTTGGTTTGGGTGGTTAGGGAGTTTATAATGGAAGGAGTAATCCTAATGAGGATTTTTCGAAGGATTGGATACGAGAGGAATTCGAAGGTTTAGTGGAACCCCATAGCTCAACATCGTATTTCGAGATTGGCCTTATTACAGTCATGTAAATCAGTCTTTTGTAATGGATTGTAAGTTTAGACCGTTTGTCTAGTAAATGTTGTAATAGTCGAAATCGACGTGCAGTTTTCTGTCTTTTCAGTCTTGTATAAGGATTCCAGGTCAGTCGTTCGTCCATATATCCACAGTAACATTAGTAAAGGAAACTGTAGGGCAGTCAGTAGGTATACGACGAAGGATAAAGGTGATCTGATGGGGTTTGTTTCTTTTTATAATGAAAACAGAGAAAATTTAAGTAATTGCCAAAAATGAAAATATTCGAAAAATTGTAATTTTTTAGTATTTCGGTCAGGTACAACATTTGTACCAGTACCAGTCTATAAAGATTCAATGGATTAGTCTTTATTTTGAAAAAAACATACTTATTCT
>NW_027105445.1:186392-193019 GCF_000696795.3 Halyomorpha halys | reverse complement strand
AATCCTAATGAGGATTTTTCGAAGGATTGGATACGAGAGGAATTCGAAGGTTTAGTGGAACCCCATAGCTCAACATCGTATTTCGAGATTGGCCTTATTACAGTCATGTAGATCAGTCTTTTGTAATGTATTGTAAGTTTAGACCGTTTGTCTAGTAAGTGTTGTAATAGTCGAAATCGACGTGCATTTTTCTGTCTTTTCAGTCTTTTATAAGGATTCCGGGTCAGTCGTTCGTCCATATGTCCACTGTAACATTATTAAAGGAAACTGTAGGGCAGTCGGTAGGTTTACGACGAAGGATAAAGGTGGTCTGATGGGGTTTGTTTCTTTTTATAATGAAAACAGAGAAAATTTAAGTAATTGCCAAAAATGAAAATATTCGAAAAATTGTAATTTTTTAGTATTTCGGTCAGGTACAACATTTGTACCAGTACCAGTCTATAAAGATTCAATGGATTAGTCTTTATTTTGAAAAAAACATACTTATTCTTACTAAAATTAATATTACTTGATAAAATTTCAAAAAAACGTAGTGAAATTATATTATTTCAACTGTCAAATTCTATATTTTATTTTATCTAACGGCCGAACCTTAGTAATTTTATATATTAAGCAACAAAATTTTTATACATTTAATGTGATCTGTGGTCCTCGAAAAAAATTTTTTTTTTTATTTAATGTAATTTACAACTGTACAAAATAATACAATAAGTAAATATGTTGTATGTTTTATGTACACTTGCAAATCTTGGGAAGGAACCACCCATCGGTGGTAATTAACATAACATTAATTAAATTAGAAGGTCCCGTGGCCACCTTCTTCTTTAATTTTTTAATCACATTTCTGAACTAAAAACAAACCTGTAGATGGAGCACAAGCGCCCTACACACTCAACTGTTCGGCCACAAATTCAGGCCAACTTTCACCAGACAATCCAAAATAGTTTGGCAAGCGAGAAGAGGAACCGAAATCTGCGACCAAATAAATCATTTGTTGTATGCCGACTTTCTTTTTCCTTCTTTATTTTTTTTTATTGTCATATGAACGTGGAAAGAATATATAAAAACAAAAATAATATAAAATATGATATAAAAATATATTTTGTTAAAATATACAGTTTTTATGATTCCTTAAAAATGAAATTAATTATAAAAAATCAACACCGAAAAGCTACTTTTAATATTAAATTATTTTATGAATATTTATTCTAATAAAGGAACATAAAAACTATCAATGAATTCTATCTTGACATAAAATATAAATAAAAAATAAACTATTTACAATAAAATGATTTATTTACAGTTTTCCTTGTACTGTAATTCTTCGTATAATATTATCGTATGAAAAATTAATTTCATTATTTAATCCTAAAAAAAATTATAACCAAATTTTTACATAGAGCTCCTATAAGTCTATATGTGCAATACTTACAAAATATAAACAGGTATTTTGTAAAAATTCTCTAATTTTGATCTAGCTAATAATAATTTTATTTTACGTAGCCCAAATTATATATTTATAATATATAATTATGTTTTCCTACTCTGTTTAATTTTGGTAGGTCACCTTTTTTTAAAAAAATTATTATGCCACTTGTTGATAAATAAATCAATTTCATGTGACCTCTTTGGATATAGTGACTTCTACACTTCTTCTTAGCCAGACTTGGCAATAGATAAATACAATTATAAATTTTACACATAATAATTTATTTTAAACAGGAATCTTTTTCTTTTTTCTCTTCTTCTGCGTAAGGAGGTCTTGAATCTCCTCCAACGTTTTTCCTCTTGTTTCAGTCATGTACGTTGCTGCGAAAAACGCTCCTATCCCACAAGATGAAGCACAAATGACAAAGTTCGCGAACACCCCTACGTTGTCAGTCAGTGGCTGGTAGGCTTTCGTAGTGAGTGCAGACATGGCAGACATGGTAATACTGGCTAGAGCCGAAGCTTTCCCTTTGATATTGACCGGAAAGAGTTCTCCTTGAACAAGGGTAGGAATCGAAACGAGGCCGATTGAGTAGAAGATACCGTTTATGATAAACAAGACGAGAGGCAACCAGAGTGTTGTAGAAGTATCCAAGTCGGTATAGTCCCGGAGGAAGTACCATACAAACACAACGACCATAGTAATGCAGCTGCCCAAGGAAGAGACGAAGAGTAGAGTTTTCCGATCGAAGCGATCCATGATGAAGAAAGAAAATATACTGGCTAAAATCCAGACAGAATCCAAAATTGTGAAGCTCTGTTCTCCAGTGACGAAAGAATCTGGGATGGTAACAGAAGCGTATGACATGAGGAGTGTGAGACCGGCCGCTCGTTGTACTCCAGCCAGAATCTGGGCCATAAGGAAGGCTTTGCGATTGGCCTTCACCTGAAAGAGGTCAAGGAAGGAGCTCCTGTTCTCCAGCTGTTCCTTCACGCATTCCTCCATGAAATCCAACTCGACCTCCTTGGAGGACCCCTGGAGCCACTCCATACTTTCAGCTGCCAGTCGACGATCCCCCTTCATCAAGTGGAAATATGGGGACTCTGGTAAAAGGGAAAAAAGAAGGAAAACGAGGACTGGTGGTATTAATGAAACCAGAGTCAGCACATCGTAAGACACGTACAAACCGATGAGACTCTCGTACATTCCTCCCAAGTACAGCATGACTCCGAAGAGCGAACCCATCGACCCCCTGATGGCCGGGTCGACTACTTCGCCAATGAGGATGGGCACGAGGGTATAAACGAAACCGGCCCAAATCCCGACCAATAACCGGGCTATGAAGAGACCCTGCACTGAGTGGTTGACATAGATAAGAAGCCAGGACGCAATGGCGATCAAGACGAAGAGGTGGAGGGAATTTTTCCTACCGATCCTGTTCATGACCATCCCTGCTGGAATAGGGCTCAAGATGTTCCCGAGGAACATGATAGTCACCATCCAGGACTCCTCTTCGGCGGTCACGGAGAATCCAGTCGATCCCGATCGGATCTTCGGGAGAGCTGGAGCCGGCCATGAGAACGCCTGGCCGCAAGTGAAGGAGCACAGGCATGCTGGAACAAACATATGATGTAATATCAGTGATTTCAGATTATATATTGTTCAACATTAGTATAGAAAAACAAATATTAAATAATTGTATTTAATAACAAAGATGATGATAAAGAGTTTGTTACCCCGGTGGAACTGTTTGGCTTCACTGCAGTCAGGTCTTGTACGGACAACATATAAAAACGAATGAAGAAAGGAAGAGCTGTACACATAGCTTTTGCTTACATTACACATTTTGTGAATGTATTTTGTCAAAAATTATAAATACTACTACGAAGATAAACGTCACAAACTATTTTATAGTACATTAAAAAGCTTTATGTTGAGTGCTAATAGACATCTGCCCGTCGAATAGTTTTAAGATATCAATTTTTTACAATATAAGGTCTCGAGGTCATCTTCTTTTCAGGCGCCTCGGAGGATTGTCAGGAATGAAAGAGGAAGCAAGGATAGAAACTAATGGGTTTGGGTGGTTAGGGAGTTTATAATGGAAGCACTGAAATCTCGTTCGGGCTATGATTCCCAGACTCTTATGCTATGGTTTCCTCCCAGAATCCGTAGAACAAAGTACCATATTCCATAGTTACGAGCGTGAAGAACTGGAGAAGAAAAAAACCAACAATATCTACAATGTTACAAGTTAGGTGAAATATACATGTATTGAGGCCACTATGCATATCAAGCCTCAAACAATCTTAATTTCGATAAATGAGTTGGTTTTACTAGAATTATTTTGATAAAAATTATATCAATAACAATCAACACATTTTTAAATACACGTGTGATTTTTGGCAAGAATTATGTTAAAATTGTTACATAACACTTTTTAATGAGTTGTCATGTAGGTTATCTTTGAAAATTAAACAATCGTGCTGAACGTTGTATAACCTTCGTGTTTACCTCCATTTACGTTTTGTTTATTTGGTTTAGGTAACGCCTTTATGTGCTCTATCTTGAGCAGGAAGTATCGGTTATCTTAAATATATTATTTTTTTTAAATAATTTATTTAGTGTTATTTACAACTGTATACAGATATCAAGTAAATTTGCAGTAGGTTACATGATACAAACATGTCGAGAATCTACTCACTGATAGAGTAGGATAACTTTTAATAACATTTCTAGAGGAGGTCTCGAGGCCATCTTCTTTTCAGACCTCTAGGAGGATTATTAGGTAATGGAGGAGTAGCCAGGTTAGGAACAAGTGGTATTGAGTGGTTGAGAAGTTTATCATGGAAGGAATAGTATCTGGTTCTGGCCAAATCGGAAACACATGGAACATTGAGGTCCTGATGGATGACTTGATTTGTGACAAAGTAAGGAGCGTTAAGGATTTTGGACTGTAAGGATTGGATTCGGGAAGAATTTGGTGGTTTAGTGGAGCTCCAAAGTTCAACTCCGTATGTCCAAATAGGCCTTATAATAGTCATGTAGATCAGTCTTTTGTAATGGATTGGCAGTTTAGACCGTTTGTCTAGTAAATGTTGTAATAGTCGAAATCGATGAGCAGTTTTCTGTCTTTCAGTCTTGTGTGAGGATTCCATGTCAGACGTTTGATCAGATATAGCCCTAAGTAACGGAACTGTTCAACAGGAATAAGATGGGTATTATTAAAGGATACTAGGGCAAGAGGTGATGGGTATACGACGGAGGGTAAATGTGATTTGGTGGGATTTATTGGAATTAATTTTAATCCTTCAGTTTCGGCACCATGCTTCAAGGGTGGTGATGAGGGATTGGAGGGTTTATCTTAAATATTCACCGATTTAATTTAGCCAGAGATTGGAGGTAGAGATTTGTTCTGTGGATCCATCGAGAAATAAGAATAGAATAGGTGTAGCCATGAATGAACTAAAATTAGAAATATAAAAGGAACATGGTCCGGGTGCGGTAAACAGAACTGAAATAGTAATTTAACTAATTATTGTGAGCCGACGTTTCGTCCCACTTTGCAGCACAGAAAAAAGATACAAACGAAGATACAAACGAAGATACAACAAAGCCAGAGAATAGCTAACATGAAATCAAACTAAACTAAGGTGGGACTAAAAAAATTAAAATAAGTGATCATATATAACGATCTTTTAGAGCATGATATATCAAAATTCATTACAATTGTAGATGTTGTCTTTACCATAACCTCTCGAAATAACGTTACTTACATTGTGGTTTTAAGCTAGTTAACCATACTATAAAGTAGTTTATTTACCTTTACCTTCATAGTAATAGTAGTTTTCATGATATTTTTTAAAATAAATTGATTTATAGTTGGACCATTGGACGTACAGATGTCTGTCAGCATTCAAATTAAAGCTAGTTAAATTTACTACAAAATAGTTAATTATGTTTATCTTTGTAGGGGTAGCAGTTTTTATGATATTTGAGAAAATAAACTCACTAATAAAATATTAGCCCTAATAGAGCTATTTACGTCCAATAGTTTTCGAGAAATAGCTTTTTAAAAAGAAAACTTTCTTACAAATCTATTGAAAGATTAGTAGTTAGTGAATTCATTTTGAGAAATCTATATCTCTATTTAGGAACTATGTTACGTACAGATGTCTATTAGCACTCACATTAAAGCTAGTTTAATGGACTATAAAGAAGTTTAAGTCCTTTACCTTCGTAGGAATAGTAGTTTTCATGATATTTTCTAAAATAAATTGATTTATAGTTTTTCGGACAATAAGTTTGATTTTTTAAAAACTTTATTTCAGAAACCATTCGGCGTACTGATGTCTGGCAGCACTCAAATAAAAGCTAGTTAAATTTACTACAAAATAGTTAATTATGTTTATCTTTGTAGGAATAGTAGTTTTTATGATATTTGAGAAAATAAACTCACAAAATATGAATTTCCAAGTTCGTTGAAAATGTTGATTTTTGAATAAATACATCTCTAGACCCATAAGAACCACATATGTCTGCCAACACTCAAAATAAAGGAAATTTAAGTTACTATAAAGTAATTTATGACACTTATCTTCTTAGGGGTAGCAATTTTTATGATATTCACATATGAATATAAATTTGGCAAATGAAAATTTGACTGAATAACTATAAATCAATTAATTTAGCAAATTTTACGTGAACTATTACTCCTACGAAGATAAACATCAAAATACTTTATTGCTCATTGAACTAGCTTTAATTTGAGTGCTAATAAACATCTGTAAGTCAAATAGTTTTTGAGATATAGATTTTTCAATATAAATTCACTAACTACTGATCTTTCAGTACGTCCCATACATCATTTTTATGAAATGTTGCTTTTTATCTTCGTAGAGGTAGTAGTTTTTACAACTATAAATCAATTTATTTTAGCAAATTTCATGAAAACTACATCTCCTACAAAGACAAACAACATAAACTACTTTATAGCCCATTAAACTAGCTTTAATTTGAGTTTTAACAGACGTCTGCACGTCATATGATTTTTAAGATATAGATTTTTCAAAATACATTTACTAACTACTGATCATTCTGGGTAAGTTCTGTACATTTTTATGAAATATTGCTTTTTAAAAGGCCATATCTCGAGAACTATTGGACGTGAATAGCTCTATTAGGGCTTACATTTTATCAGA
>NW_027105445.1:183774-185130 GCF_000696795.3 Halyomorpha halys | reverse complement strand
AATAAAAACACGGTGAAATAACAAACATTCTATAAATATGGCTTTAAATCTCCTATCAACACAGACTACGAGTCAAGCAAAAGATAAGGTGACCGAATTACCTGAGTCTGTAAACATTCGTTTATTTTCATTTAGTTGAACATAAAATGTGTAGGTTGGGCGGTAAAATTAGTATAAGTCACAATAGCTCTTAGAGAGTGCCATCATCACAGATTAGTTTACAGACCTACAACGCAGGTCGAAACGTCAGCAAACAATAAATAAATAGTTATTACTGTTATATTCTTTTAGTTTACTTCGTTCATTTTTTCTTCAATATAATCACAACATCGCACATAGTAACGGATCAGTAACTATAAACTTCAATCAATCTAGAAAATATTTTTTTATACCACTTCGATGGAAGCTAGTTCACAAAACGATTTCCTTAATAGATTAATTGTTCGGAATTCGCTAGGGTTTGTTGTGCAGCCAGAAGTCTCATGGCTATATGATCTACGGTATTAGGGGGAAGAGAAAGTATCTGGAAATCCCATCACCGCCTTGACGCCAACGGAAAAGAAAACTCGAAACATAACTTATTGAGCAGTTATTATTTTATTTTTTCTTACAATATATTTCTAGTTTCTCAGAAAATGTTTAGATAAAATTCACTTTTTTTTATTTATGATAGCTGTTTACTAAGTACCTGTGAAGGCGACAATCCATTGGCCCAAAGGCCCAGGACTGTAGAGGTGGTGGAACATATCCTGCAGAAGATACTCCTTTCACTGCTGCGTACTGCTTGGAGCTGGCAATATCTTCCCTTATCAGGACACCCCCACCTTCCTCACCTCTGCTAATTAAGGATATCATTCTAACAGTCAGGACATTAACCTTTCGTGTCCTTTCGGAGTCCCAACGGTCAATCAACTGACTTTCTCTACGAGGCCTCTCGGTAATGAAATATGTTAACTGACATTTATTATTAATAGAAGTCATTTCTAAGTGACGAATTTAAGTATCATTTCGTAGGTTCTTAAAATACCTTTTTTTTTTGTAAATTAAAATTTTAAAACCGATTTAACCCATTAAAAGGGCAAAAATATTCAGTAACGCTAAAAATTTTGATTTCGCCTATATTCCTTCATTTATTTGCGATCTAGAACGAAGGAAAACATGTAGCAACATTTATTTATTTGCTACCAACATTGTAAGGTGTCATCATCGCTATAATAAAAGATATAAAGAAGGTAGATTTAATGTAAGGGTAGAAGAGTGATATAAAAAATATAACATAAAAATGTAAAGCTGGAGGTATAAAAGCAATAAAAAAAATTAAATAACCATAAACAAGGATAAGGATAAATGAAAAAA
>NW_027105445.1:181610-182218 GCF_000696795.3 Halyomorpha halys | reverse complement strand
TAATGAGATATATGGATAAATTATGGAACAAAACCATGAAGAATAATGGAAACAAGGATAAAAAAATAAAAGATTAAAAATTATAAAAACAAAACAAACATGTGTTATTATTATGTATTATAAATTTACTTTACTATGCCTATATATTATAAGAATTTAAAATAAATTTTAAATTAGGTGTAAGTATGATGTGTATTTAGCAACTCAAAACAGTTGGCCGCCATATCTTTATTGAAAAAAGATTTTCTTTCTCTTTTTAGTTATATATTTTTATATTTTATAGTCCTACCTTAGTTTACTTTATATTTTATGTCTTCTTATACTCTTAAGCTTTTTAAAATATTTTTAGTTTTTGTATCTTGATGAAGCCCAAAGCAAAGTGGAGGAAAAAATTGGCTCTTTATAAATACATTAACACTAGGGTTTATACAAAAACCAACATTTTAGAAAACCGGTTTGCGAATAGTAATTTTTCCAGAAAACCGGTTTTAACCGGTTTCGAATTTTTATAAAAGTTTTTGACTGAAATTATTTACTGTTCAATTTTATTGATAGTAAAATTTTTTTAAGCAATTTAGTAGAACAAAGAAATAATAGTTGACCAGGAT
>NW_027105445.1:175657-181560 GCF_000696795.3 Halyomorpha halys | reverse complement strand
TTCTATTCTATGGTTGTTAAAGAGGGGTAAAGAAAGGAAAGATGTATTAGAAAAGGGAGAATAATGAGATATATGGATAAATTATGGAACAAAACATGTGTTATTATTATATATTATAAATTTACTTTACTATGCCTATATATTATAAGAATTTAAAAATAAATTTTAAATTAGGTGTAAGTATGATGTGTATTTAGCAATCCAAAGCAGTTGGCCGGCATATCTTTATTGAAAAAAGTTTTTCTTTCTCTTTTTAGTTATATATTTTTATATTTTATAGTCCTACCTTAGTTTGCTTTATATTTTATGTCTTCTTATACTCTTAAGCTTTTTAAAATATTTTTAGTTTTTGTTTCTTGATGAAGCCCAATGCAAAGTGGAGGAATAAATTGGCTCTTTATAAATACATTAACACTAGGGTTTATACAAAAACCAACATTTTAGAAAACCGGTTTTCGAATAGTAATTTTTCCAGAAAACCGGTTTTAACCGGTTTCCAATTTTTATAAAAAATTTAGAGTGATTAAAAGCAGTTTTTGACTGAAATTATTTACTGTTCAATTTTATTGATAGTAAAATTTTTTTAAGCAATTTAGTAGAACAAAGAAATAATAGTTGACCAGGATTGTTGTTTATGCATAATTTTCACATATAAGGATGTAAATATTTTTATAATAGTGAAACGAGTTATTCAGCAAAGGGTTCGAATAAATAAAAACAATATATTTTCATATTTTTATAATAACCATATTATTTTTTAAAAAAAACAATGTTATAAGATACAGATGGATACTTATTAAAAACAATTAGAAAATATATAACTGTGTATTATATAATGTAAATTATAATCAAAGCCGAAAGACCAGAGTAAATAAAGTTTATGCATACACACTTATTAAAATCAATTTTAGTTTTAAAGACAATTAAGCAAAGGACCGAGTATTTTCTATTCCGGGCAATTTTAATACAAATTTAAATATTCTATTTATTTTTTTGTTTAATGAAATATGATTTCAGAAAACAGAGGACGTCTATCGATTTGCTATTTAGCCGTGTCCTTAGTTTATTCACAAAATTCCCCGAAATAGAAAATACCCTCTCACTTGCAACCGAAATGTTATTTATACATTGAAAACCGATATTTTCTACTAAAAAACCGGTTTTCGAATTTCACAATTTTCTAAAAAAAAAAAAAACGGGTTTTAAAAACCGACAATCCGTAACTAACACCATTTTATTTCATTTTTGACAACAGCTCATTTTTACATTTAAAGAGAAATCAACATTTTTTCGAATATTTTTTGGCACACATCACAGTAACTGCTATCTCTACGACGATAGTGATTAGGAACTACTTTATAGTTATCTAATAGTTCCTTATATCTAAAAGTTATCTAACAATGATAATGATATCTAATAGTTATAACGGTGAGCTAATAGTTCCTGAAATATTGGCTTGATATTGGAATCACAAAATATTAATTTTTTTTTCTTCAGAATAAAAACAATTTTTAAAACAAGAAATACATATCATACGACCTATCAGACGTACATAAATACATATCATACGACCTATCAGACGTACATAAATACATATCATACGACCTATCAGACGTACATAAATACATATCATACGACCTATCAGGCGTACAGAAAACTACTTAAACTCAAATCTAAGCTAAATGTTTCCTCAATTGGAAAAATCAAATGGAGTTACTCGAATTTCCTGAAAGATTAATGGAAGGGGTTAGCTTTTTTTCCACCCCTTCCTTGTCATTTCTGACATACGAGGGAGAGAAAGAGGGGTTATCCAGAGATATGCAACCTATTCTAACCATGGTAGGGGATCAAGTTTTCATTTCATGAGACCACCACAGAAATAAAGTCATGTGTAGTGGGACCGCTGCAGCCACGAGGCATACCCTAGTTTTAATCAAACCTTTATCAACGCAGGCAGAGAGAGAGAGAAAGATCACTTCTCAATACACAGTTTTTAAACATAACTCAGCTCACAGAGAAAACCAAACAATACACTAGACTTTCTATCAATGTCCATTCATTAAAAAACAACCGACGACGGAACATATGATTTTTCTCTCCCTCTCTGCCCGATACCTCCGGCGCATGCGCTGCCATCACCAATTCTTCTGTCTCGTCTATTACAATACGGTCAACTATCATCTTTCAAAATAAAATTAGAGTTATATTATAATATAAATACAGTTTTATATCGTACTTAAATCTACAGTTTTATATCGTACTTTTTTAAATCTAACGACTTTGATATCTCAAAACTGACTCCGCTTGGTCATCTGTTCTGACTCTGAATATGCCCTGAAATCATTACAAGATCCATTTTACACTATTTAATAATAGAGTTGAAGCAGCATTTTAATTTTTTTTTGTAATAATAATATTTATGATTGTATATATTCTAAATGTGATTCCCATGTGCATAAGTGGATGTATAATTTAATATTGTAATTTACTTACTTCGTATTTTTTTTAATTCAGTTTAAATTACCCTAGTGGTAGAAATACTAAAAATGAAAGATTTTTATTTTTATTTTCAAGCCTCAATTTTTTTTTTATTTTATTTATTTTTTTTTTGACATGCCTAAACTTTAGTACGAAATAATTAACTAATAAGGACTATTACATAAGTGTCTTGATTTCCGATTGTTTCTTTTTAAATGTGTTCTCAGCTTCAGTAATGGCATCTGCTTCGGAGCGGATAATCACCCCTACACTATAATAGATGTTTTTATTCTGTTGACGATACATTGATTACGGACAGTATTGGCTACTAGGGGGCAGCACCTGCGCTCCAAAGAGCACCCTGAAAGGCGGGAATTAATAGCCCGCGAACGGAGGGAGCAGTTGGTGTTTGGCCACGTGGCGGAGCGATCAGCTGATTTATCTTTAATAGCTAGGACCCTCCCAATTATGGCGGGACAATCGTAGCTGATTGAGGGCCTGTTGCCGCCAAAACATTCCGACTTCACGCAAGAGCGCCCCCTTTGGGTCCGGCCACCAGCTGCCATTTAATATGTTAATTGTTCTTCCTCGCTACTTGTTCGCTCAACTGTTCCATCTGTGCTCTAAGCAATAATATCTTTTAACTGTGTTTAAATGGAAGAGAATCTTTTAAATGGAATAGAAATTAGATAAGGATTTAAGAATTAAAACTCCTTAGTTTAGTCCCAATGAATAGTTTTAAGCCTTTTTATTCTTGCCAGCCGATGAAGAATTAAAATCATGTAAATATAAGTTGTGTAATTATATTACGCATAATATATATAATTGCGCACTAATATATAATTGCGCATAATATATATAATTGCGCACTATAATATATATATAATTGCGCACCAAACTAGTGCGCAGTAATTTAATTACACAACTTTGGCTTACCAATCTAGTTCAAGTTTAATCCTCGTACGTTTCACAACATATATTTATCTTTCTGGCCCTTATTTTCCAAAGGAGCAGTTCAGTGAAAAAATTTACTAACTTCAGTTTCAATAATTCTCAAAAAAATATTTTTAATAATATTTCTAGTGCTATGGTGTCAAAACTGGTGAATGGAGAAATAAAACAAAATCCAATCAATTACTCAAAAAAATCACTTTTACCCGATCACCAGTTTGGATTCCAAACAGCCCATTTCACTATCTACCAATGTCATCCTGTGATGGAAGTTATCTCGTTTACTTTGTACTGCGGAATGTACTGCGTAGAAGTCGTTTTTGATGTAGATCAGGACTTTGATCGAGTCTGAAACCTGGGACTGTTTTACAACTCCGTAAATTTCTACTTCCTGCATACTTTCTCATTATCCGTTCCTTTCTCACCGACAGATTATTCAAAGTAATCCTCAATGCTTTCTATTCATCTCCCTTCTCTCGCGCTGGTGTTCCTCAAGGTAGTTTCCTCGGTCCAATCCTCTACAGAGTCTATACAGCTGGCATCCCAACCAATCCTAACACTATCCTCAACACTTACGTCGATGATATATGTCTGCTCGCAGTCAATAATAACCCTTTAATTGCATCCTAAACTCTCCAATCCCATATCACAACGCTCGAAAACTGGTGTCAAAATTGGAGGATCAAAATAAATCCCATCAAATCACCTTTGCCCTTGATCGCAAACCCATGGCATACAGCCCTACAATATTCTTTAATAATATTATTGATTTACTACCTTGGACTACATCTGCACAAAACAACGACTTGGAATCCTCGTATAAAACTGAAACGACAAGAAACCGCTAGATTCCCACACTTTCAAACAAGCGATCAAAACTTTAAATTAATGTCTAAACACCTATTTGGACGAAGGGAGTTGACTTTAGGGCTCCACTAAACCTCTCGTATCCATTCCTTCGTGAAATACTTTATGCTCCTTACTTAGTCACAAATAAAGTTATCCATTAGGTCCTTAATGTTTCATATGTTGACAATTTGGTCAGAACCAAATACCAATCCTTCTATAATAAACTTCCAAATCACCCAAATCCTGTTGTTTATAACCTGGCTTCTCATCCATTTATTACCTGATAATCCTCCGAGAACACAACACAACACTTTTCTTCCTTCACTTATCATTTACAATTTAAAAACAGAACCTAACAACCTAAAAACAGAACTGTTTTTAAATTGTAAATGATAAGTGAAGGAAGAAAAGTGTTGTGTAAAAAAGGTTTTAAATCTAAGGAAATTTTTTTTAGAAAAAGTTATGTAAGTAAGAAATCTATTTAAAAACCAAATTTTATAATGTTATTATGATATTATTTTAATGATTAATTTATTTTAAAGATGGGACAAAGGCAATTAGCCTGCAGTTTTATAATTGTGAAAAAGAAATTACATCAATATTGAAGTTAGGGGCAAAGAAATCAGTGTGTAGTTGAAGGAAATAATGTAATTGTTATATAAAAATTAAAAAAAACTTTTTGTAGGTTGTATCCTTGAGAATGGCCTGAGGGCCGAAACGTTGGAAAAACTTTAAAGAATAAAAGTTGAGAGATAAAAAGGATCAAAATTGTTTTTAAATTAAGACTAAATGATACATTTATTTTGTAGGTTTTTCACTTTTCATCACTATGCAGTGGTTAAGAAATGTACAGAATTGTATAAAAAAAAACATTTATTGGTAACAGATAATTCTGCCCTCTGGACTCTGATGAACCCTGCAAGCAAAGTGTGACGAAACTATGTTTTTTAAACCGCAACCCTTCTTACATTTTTTTATAGTATTATCGTTATGTAGGTATTATATCTAGGCACATAAAAAGCAATCAAACAAACTGTGTTTCTGTTGAGCTTATATTAGATAAGTTAGCTAGAGCAATTGAGAGGCGACATCTCAGGAGGGGGGCCCATCCTGACGATTGCTGATCCTATCTCCTCCCCCTACCTAGCAGAGTTATTCAATCGGGAGCGTATAACCTCCGCAGAGATAGGATATCATCCTTCTATAGGCTTAGGCAATCAAGAGCTCATGACACCGCAGCCCATGAAAAGCAAACTGATCCACTGATCTGGCTATCTGGGCGGGGGGGCTAATCTCTCCTCACAGGCGCCCTCTATTTATTTCAAATTAAAACCCTCTATCAGCCGCCGGGTTATTGTCATGGAGCCGCTTTGTCTTTCTCTCCAGCCGATAAAGCGCCCTCAACTCCTGGAGCGGTGACTGATGGGAGTCTATGCCATCGTCAGGGAAATTGGCGAAAAAATATTTATTTTGAATATAAATAAAGCACGGACTGATTTCCACGTCCAAGAGGAATCTTTTCAATTAGGAGGTTTCATACTCCAGTGCCATGTGTATACATAGGTCCTGGCGATTCACGTGGCCCTCTAACGCGATTACTAGTAGACCAAGCAGGGATCAATTTT
>NW_027105445.1:173198-174673 GCF_000696795.3 Halyomorpha halys | reverse complement strand
CCTGGCCATTGGTGGACTACGAAAGGACTATTGATATCTCTCTTTATAAAGAGTTCCAAAACTTCTACAAGCAAACACCGATATTGCGAACACTGACAGTCAAATAAACTTGTAACAGGCTGTTTCATTGGATGAAAAAATTGGTCCTACTGCTTTCATTCTGTTTGATTATGAGGTTTAGATAGTTGACCGTAGATGGATGCGGTCTATAAAAAAAACCAATAAACAAAAAAACATTTATTCGTGGCGAAGTTTCGAATGAGTTTCAGGCCTTCATCAGAGCTATAAGCCAAAAGATGTAACAACCATCATTCAGAGAAACATAAAATTGAAACGAAATAATATACCAACAAATTGGGAAGTATAAATAACAATGAATTGAATCATAAAAAATAGTTGGAAGATTGTTGATTGACCTTGTGTATCAATAAATGGAAAAGGTCCGGGAGCAGTCAAAAAACCTCAAATGGTAAATGGATATTCTATTTTTATTGAGCCAACGTTTCGCCCCACGTTGCAGGGCTTCGTCAGGACTAAAAAAGATACAAACACTTGACATAGTTACAAAAAAAAACATAAGTGGAAAATAACAGGGGTATACAATGATAAGTTTACATATTTACTTTAAAATTATTTTCATTATTATGTGTCGTGCTTAACTGCCATCCCCACTCCTCCCAATACAAACAGCTCACTCTGACTTAGACTTCCGTCAAGACAGTTATGAATTCTGTCTCATCAATTTTCATTTGATTTTATTCTTTTCTCTTTTCATCTCTTAATTTGTACTTTCTTCTCTTATTTTATCTCTTATCTTTCTGTTACTAGTACCGTTTTCATTTACTGTTTATATCCTTTAATTTTTCTTATTAAATTTTACTTTTCATTGTATACCCCTGTTATTTTCCACTTATGTTTTGTTTTTTGTTTGTTGTAACTATGTCAAGTGTTTGTATCTTTTTTAGCCCTGACGATGCCCAATAGATCAAATAAAAATAGTATACCCATTTACTACTTGAGTTTTTTTGACAGCACCCGGATCAGATTCCATTCATAAAAAATAGTTGATAACAATGAAATTAGACAGTAGCAGATTGATAGCAATATTTTATTTAGATGTTTATAACCGTCAGGAGTGCATATGATCACTGCCATTTTGAAACCCTTTTATAACCTTCTCTAGCTGGAAACACTTATATTATAACCTTTTCTATCTTGAAACTCTTTTATAACCTCCTATACATTGTGAATCTGAATTTATGTACTTATGTACTTATGTACATTATTTATGTACTTATGTACTGAAATGTGCTACTGAAAAATGTTTGATCCTGAAGATGACTACATCAGCCGAAACGTAGATAAAGTTTTTTGTTGATTGGAATAGGTGAAAAATTTTTGTCTTAAAATTTTAACTTAAATAATTATATAAGTCACTTCAATTGTAACCTTAATTAAGACCTGGAGTCCTTGTA
>NW_027105445.1:166875-167246 GCF_000696795.3 Halyomorpha halys | reverse complement strand
ACGTCAATTCGACATAAACATACTCAGTGCAAGGGTCATTTTAATTTATTTCGTTTTTTATTTAAGTAATTATCTATCCGTTTCAATCTTCGTAATGGATTGTAGGAATGAGAACTGAATCAAGTTTGAACTAAAGCATTTTAGTGTGTGAAAAGAATTAGACGGAATTTTGAAATTTGGTTGGCATAAGATTAAGGATATGAAGGTCATGTAGTGTTTTATTGGAAACCTACAATGGAGCATTCGCTATGGTTCTCAGGATTTTGGATTGAAAGGATTTGATGTTAGCATGTTTAGCTGTTAATCAAAGTTAAAGTCCATAGGTCCAGATATTTCTGAGGATTGTCTTATAAACCAGAAGTTGAGAAGAT
>NW_027105445.1:162861-165900 GCF_000696795.3 Halyomorpha halys | reverse complement strand
TCATGTCATAATATCACTTACAGCAAATTTACTTGATGTGTATATATGCATACAGTTGTAAATATCAATAAATAAATTATTAAAAAAAGTATTATTTTATTCTATTTTTTTCTCTAAATAATTTATTCTTTCTTTTAAGGGAATGATTGATTTTTAAAGATCAACAGCATCGATTTTTATGTATTTGAGTTCTGGTGTCACATTTCCTATTAAAGTGTGCAATTTTTTTAAGAATTCTTTTATCTCCTTGGTTTTGTCGAGGTGGTTATTTTCTTTCTTAATCCGCTTGTCCAGAAGGACTTGACAAAGCGTGATCAGTTTAAATATAGGTAAGGTATTCGACAATGATTATGATTAGATAGGATGAAACTAGCGGGTGACAACATTATATCTCAGAGAATGGTAACCTCGTCCTACTGGGTATTATTCCTGTAAGTACGATGAGGTATACAAGCCTACAAGGTAGCTAGAAGCCAGGTCATGCAGGAAGGTACCTACCAGGTACTATTCCGATAGATACGGAGTTTTTTTTTGTTTTTTTTTCCGAACCTTCTAGAACAGAAAAAAATTAAATTAATGGTTGCATTTGGTATGCTTAAATCCGGAGGTGTGGGGCCTCCTCATGTTGATTAAGCAGAGAAGAGTAAAATAAAACAGTTAATATCAAAGACAATGTTAACTATTTTATTTATAGGTCCCATTCTTTATACGGTTTATACAGCTGCCATCCCAACACAACCTAACACAGTCCTAACTACATAAGCTGATGATACATGTATACTTTCTGTAAACAACGACACTATTAATGCACACAAACACTACAGATAAACATAACATCCATTGAAGAATGTTGTCAAAACTGTAGAATCAAAATGAATCCTGACAAATCCCATCAGATCACCTTTACTCTCCGTCCTAAACCTCAACCCTCCTGTCCTACAGTATCCTTTCTAAATACTCCACTAACGCCTGTAGAACAGATTCGATACTTAGGACTCCATCTTGACAAGAGACTTACTTGGAATCCACACACAAGACTGAAACGACAAGAAACTGCTTGTAGATTCCGATTGCTTCAACGCCTACTTGACAAACGCTCTAAACTTCCCATCCACTACGAAAAATTAATATACACGACGATAATCAGACCAATTTGGACATATGGAATTGGGCTCTGAGGCTCTACCAAACCATCAAATTCCTGCCGCATCCAATCCTTACAATCCGAAATCCTACATAAAATCCTTGATGCTCCTTATTATGTTACAAATAAACTCATCCACAAAATCCTTAACATCCCATTCGTTGCAGATTTGACCCAAAACATATATGCGTCTTTTCATTCCAAACTCCTTAACCATCCTAACCCATTAATTCTTAATCTCTCATCCTTAACAGTTCCTGATAATCCTCCGAGGCGTCTGAAAAGAAGATGGCCACGGGACTTTCTAATTTAAATTAATAGTTGAAGTACCACCAATGATGCGCTCCTTCCTAAGGTTTTCAAGTGTACATGAAACATACAACATATTTACTTATTGCATTTATTAATTGTACAGTTGTAAATCACATTAAATTAATAAATAAAAAATAAAATTCTACAGAGGTATGTAATCCCGGAGGGTGCCTAGCCGCCGGGTCCTGCGAAAGGATAACAGGTAGAAGAGAGAGGTGACCACATAGAAGGAATCTTGAATTAAGAAAATTCATTGGTTCTTATTATAATTAAGAAAATTTTTTGTTGGTTCAAAGTATTTACAGTTGTGATGTTATTGACATATGTATAATAAAAATTATTTATATATTAAAAAAATAAATCAGTACAATATATGCAAAAAAGAAACATGAGTGGCGCTCCTTGGTAACACTGCTTGAAGCTCATCGTAATAATTGATTGAAGCGTGACAGCTTCCATTATTTTATGAAATTATCAATTGTTATTCCCACTTCAATGAAAACTAAAACACTAGTCAGTTAATTTGAATTTGTTAGATAAGAACTAGATGAACAGGCAACTTTCCTGCCTCAAATCTACTGATTAAACTAATCAAAATTATGCCAGTAATTTCTTAATTTTGCTCTTTTCACGAACTCTTCAATAAAAAACAATACAGTATACATCAAGGGTAAATCTTGAACCAATCCGATGTTAACTTATTTTAACTTCGGTGAACACATAATAACGTTGGCCCGACCTTCTAGTACAAGAGCCGGGAAAAAAAAAAATGCAGTTATCTCACTTATTTTTGATTACTTTAATGAAAACTATGTATAATTAATAGTCAAAATTGATGAATCTGCCAAGTATAGGTAGGGGGAATATAAAATGGCGGCTGTTTCAAAACCTTAAAAAAACACTAATTTTTCATTCGGTGTTATATCCTAAAAACAACCAACAACACTAGAATACCTAAGAGAACATTATTTAAAGAAGAGTAAATTTTCTGAAATATTAGCCTTAAAAGAGCTATTTACGTCCAATAGTTCTCGAGATACAGCTTTTTAAAAAGCAAAATTTCTTAAAAATCTTCTGAAAGATTAGTAGTTAGCTAATTTATTTTGAGAAATCTATATCTCAGGAACTATGTGACGTACAGATGTCAATTAGCACTCAAATTAAAGCTAGTTTAATGTACTATAAAGTAGTTTGTGACGTTTATCGTCGTAGGAGTAGTGTTTTTCATGATATATGCTAAAATAAATTATTTCATGAAACTAATCAAAAATTGGGGTGAGATAACTGCCTTTTTTTTCTCCTCTTGGGCTCTTGTACTATTCACTCCATCGTGGCTGGTGGCGAACAGTCTCAAGTTTAGTAAAGAGACATTATATTTTAATTAAATAAATCAAAAATTAGTATCCAATTCTGTCTCAACACTTTATTTTTCACTAGTCCAACGTTTCGGCCATTCTAGCCATCTTCAAGGACATCTTCAATACAAAACTCTTCCTCACATTAATTTACAATTTCTATTGTAGGCTATTCTGCCCAGGTCATTTTCTTTATTCTAAGTTCAAAACCTATTTATTTAAAATTTA
>NW_027105445.1:154919-161301 GCF_000696795.3 Halyomorpha halys | reverse complement strand
TATGTCCAGATAGGCCTTATAATAGTCATGTAGATCAGTCTTTTGTAATGGATTGGCAATTTAGACCGTTTGTCTAGTAAATGTTGCAATAGATGTATAATAATTAAAATGTAAATATTTTTTAATTATTCGTTGTGTTTAATTTAATTATGTATTATTTTCATTATAATTTGCTTATTTAAAAAGAAAGATATATATTTTATCTGTGTTATAATTAAGTGTAAATGAAACAGTTGCTAAGGCGTCGCCTAGCAACAGGACGACCATCTACATTTAAAATTAATTCAAGCTAATTAGTAGCCATTATAGTTTTGAACCTATTTTCGTTTAGTTTGAACATTTTGAGTATATTAGTCAGCATTACAGTCGGGAACCAAACCTGTTCTGCTTTTCTGGCCTTTGGAAAATGAGCTGTTGCTTATTAGTCGGCTGGTATAACTCTTTAGCAGTGTCTCCTTTCTCTGGACTCCAGGGCACTCAGGAATAGCTGGAAATGAGGCAGCGGATAAAGCGGCTAAAGAGGCTGCTACAATGAACGTTCCACCACTCCAAATTTACGAGCCGAAAGACATAAAGGCATTTTTAAGGAATAGAATCCGAGAAAGTTGGGATTCAATGTGGGCTGACGTACCATTCACCAATAAACTAAGAAATGTTAAAAAAAAAACACACAAAAGTGGACAAGTGCCATAAGGGGAAACAGAAGAGAAGAAGTGGTTGTTGCAAGAGTAAGAATAGGACATTCCACATTAACTCACCTTCACTTAATCACAAAAGAGGACCAACCTATATGCCAAACCTCTCAGTCCCCATTATCGATAAAGCATATAATTGAAGAATGCTCATAATTTCGTCAAGGCTTCGAAAATAATAAAATTCCTCGTACAGAGGAAGAGAGTAACATTATTAAAGGAAACTATAGGGCATTCGTTAGACTATGTAAGCCACTGCAGTCGGTAGTCTACTAGCAACAACTTACTCAAAGATTTTTAAACTATTGAAATACATTTCCTGAAATTCTTTGGTGTATGGTTTAAGCTTGTTAGGGTAAACTGAATAATAAAATAAAGGAAAGCTAAGAGAGGAGATTGAGTTTGGAATTTAATTAGTATACACTTATCAAATTAAAATAATGATTATGAGTGGCTTGAATACTCTTGTATGTGCTCAAAACTGGCAGAGACCCTTTAGAAGAAATTTACCAGGTCAGAGTTGACCAGGGGACCATTAGATCATTATTTACCAGCCAGGGTAACTTGCGTCAACAACTTTGCATAAGTTATCCATTTTCGGGGAAGGATACGACGGCCCTAATCATAGGTGTTGAACAAGGGCTGTTTGCCAGACCCTGCAGGGCGATGCATAAGGGAGGCCTTCATTACCTGTTCTACCTGGCAATGTTGACACACCTCAATGTGTGCCCTAATTAAAATCTGACGGCCCCTCTACCTCATTCGGGTTAGGGGCTCCTTCCAGGCTGTGGTCCAGGTCGGGGAGTTAGGTTAACATCAAGGATCTTCGACTATTGTGGAGGCGGAGTCATCTAAGGACAGGTCCTGTCAGGACAGTCCATGGGATCGCCTTACTCCTGTATTCGGTAAATAAGAATAAGAAAAATAACTGAAAAGTATGAATAGTACAAGAGCCTAAGAAGAGAAAAAAAAGCAGTTATTTCACCCCAATTTGTAATTACTTTAATAAAAACTAGGTATAATTACCAGTCAAAATCGATGAGACTGCTAAGCATAGGTAGGGGGAATAAAAAATGGCGACTGTTTCAAATCTTTAAAAACATCAATTTTTCATTCGGAGCTCTATATATAAAAAAAACCAAGAACACAAGAAAATCTAAAAAAACATTATTTAAAGTATAGTAAATTTGATCCCTAATGGAGCTATTTGCGTTCAGTAGTTCCCAAGACATAGTTTTAAAATCACAAAAAAATGTTCTGAAACTCACAAATAAGTGAATTTATTTTGGGAAATATATGAGGCGTTGAGTGCACACATCGATTAACTCCACTTTTTGAAAAATCTTAAATTTAAGTGTCAATGCACTTGGTATAGTCATAACTTTTATAATAGCTCTCCTAAATAATACAGATTAAGACCATTAAACGGAAAAATTTTTTTGGCCATTGAATAATAAGTAATTTATTTTAGAAGCCATTGTGATTAACTCCATACTCTAATGTAAATTGTTTCAACTACGCAATTATTAATTATTGAATTATTTGTTCCGTCCGTGCATCAACGCTCTTTTTTTTAAAAACAGCCGAAGGTGCTTTCCTCCTCTCAGCGATATTGGTAACAAAATCCCATCGGCAAACAGATAAAAAAGAAGCGCAATGCAAACGGTAGTTAGTATAACAATGATCTGGCACCATGAATGTTGCTGTATACTTCACCAATATTACATGGACTAAATATTTTCTTGGTCTTTTCAACATTATTCCCAGATTGTTTTTAAAGAAATAAATATTAATAAATCCGTTATAATCAAGACGAGTGAGACTAATAACAATGTGGATGAGGAAAACAGTGATGGTTCTTCAATACGATTGAACTATTAACAGAAAGTCCTGGATTCATCTGATTGCAACAGTACAAATTTCCCAACAAACACATTGATGGGGAGGAAAAGAAGTCGTAATCCTGATAAATGGACACGAAAATTACAAAAGCATAACAGAACAAAAGGTTTGGCATACAGAAATAGGGGAGGAAAAATAATACCTGCAAAACATTTGTTGATATAAAATGCAGATGCATACAAAAACTGTAACATTACTGACGATTATTTCTTGGCTATTCTTCCTTATTAATTTTATACACCATTAGATGAAAGCTATATTTGTATTTATGTATTATACATTATATATTTGAATTTATATTATAACAGGAATTTTAATAAACAATATACAGTACTTTATCGCGTTTCTCAACTTACTTACTTTGTTTTATAGAGTTAATCGATGTGTGCACTGAACTGCTCATATATCTCAAAAACCGTTGAAAGTACAGATGTACATTAGTACTAAAATTAAAGCTAGTTTAATGTGCTATAAAGTAGTTTATGAAATTTATCTTTGTAGAAGTAGTAGTTTTAATGATATTTGCTAAAATAAATTTCTTTATAGTTGTTGGGAATTAATATCATGTTTATGACTAGAGATTATATTATTTTATTTATGTTTTTTTCCATACACATAGTGTGATTATGTTCAATTTTATTATTCTTCTGTTTGAATATATTTTAAGAGATTTTTTTTTTTCATTTATTTATTTTATTTTATTTTAGTATGTAATTGATATATGATTGATATATATAGTATGTGATAAATGATTTTGATTTTTTTTTAAGTGAATATTGACTAATTAGGTATTAAACATATGTGGGATATACTTATTAACAAAAAAATATTTTTTACCTAATGTTTTTAATGTTTCATAAAAATTGATGTTTTTGACCTGGGCAGAATAGAGTTTTTAAATTATATAATTTCAAAATTTTATTAAGGAAAGATAAAGTATAAATAATAATGTTAAGTATTTTGAAATGTTTGTAGGATCATACATGTAATAAAAGCTGTTTTGTAGTAGAATGTCCCTGAAGATGGCCGGATTGGCCGGAACTTCGGACTTTTAAAAAATAAAAGGTTTTGAGACTAAAATTGATAGAAATTAAATTATTTATTTTTAAAAAAGGATTGTTTTGTTTATTATAAAACATATGTCATTTTCGTCCTGTACAAATGAGTTATAAAAACCTGTCGAAAGATAGAAGCATATAGATTTAAATAAATCCCTGACGATGGAGCATATCCTGGAAAACTGTTCACGTCTGGAATCATCGGGAACGTCTTTTGGCCTCCGGGACAACGTCAGGCCTTAATGCCAGAAAATTAGAAGAATTTGTTCAAGTTCCGAAAGGAGAACAACCTGTATCGAGAAATGTAACAACGAAATCCAGAATACGGTGCCTCTTGCCCTGTGGTTGTACACGACTATTAAGCAAATAAAAATAAAGCAAATAATGAATATATAATGAAGATGGTCAGGGTAGTGGTCAAAAAAGAAACAATAATTGGAAAATAAACAGTTGTTAACTATCCATTTTTACTGTATTATTATTATTATTTTAATTATATTATTTCAATTTCTTGAGACAAGGTAATTATTTATTACATAAATAAAAAATTTGTACCCTTTTTTGTCTCAACATTTTTTATTTTTCACCAGTCCAACGTTTCGGCCATGTTAGCCATCCTCAAGGACATCTTCAATAATAATTTTTTCCTCACATTGATTTAAAGTTACTTTTGTAGGCTATTCTGCCCAGGTCATTTCCTTTATTATAAGTTAAAAACCTATTTTTAAAATTTAAAATCATAAATATCTAATTCTTCTTATTTTAAAATTATCCACCAAATCACTAACATACACACAAACCATTTATAACCTCCCACTCCTCCTCTAATGTCCTGGGCAGAATAGCTTGCAAAAGAAATTCTAAATTTAATGTGAGGAAGAAATTATAATTGAAGATGGCTAAAATGGCAGAACGTTGGACTGTTGAAATAAAAAGTGTTGAGACAAAAAAGGATACAAGTTTTGATTTATTTAATAAATAATTACCTTGTCTCAAGAAATTGAAATAATATAATTAAAGTAGCTATTATTGTTTGACTTGACGTCAATCCGACATAAACATACTCAGTGCAAGGGTCATTTTAATTTATTTGTTTTTTTATTTAGGTAATTATCTATCCGTTCAATCTTTGTAATGGATTGTAGGAATGAGAACTGGACCAAGTTTGAACTAGAACATTTTAGTGTGTGAAAAGAATTAAATAAATTGAAAATTTGGTTGGTATAAGATTAAGGACATAAAGGATATGAAGGTCATGTGTTTTATTGGAAACCTATAATAGAGCATTTGCTATGGTTCTGAGGATTTTGGATTGAAAGGATTTGATACATTTGATGTAAGCATGTTTAGCTGTTAATAAAAGTTAACAGTCCAGATATTTCTGAGGATTGTCTTATAAACCAGAAGTTGAGAAGATAGATGAAAGGTCTTGCTTAGTAATCTCAAATAAAGTAATTCTCATACTCAAATAAATTTATTATCTATTAATTATAGTTTGTTGTTATTTTTATAGTTTTTAATTGACTTACTGTTTTAAACTTTAGTATTATTTTCGTAAATTCCTACCCCCTACATATTATCTCATTATCCGTTCTTATCTCTCAGACAGGTTATTTCAAGTAAATCACAACAGCGCTTAATCATCCCTGTTTCCTCAGTCTGCTGGTGTACTCTTCTTATACAAGATTATCCACAACAAATTCACTACCATATAACAAAAAAAAACTTTTTTTGTGGATAATCTTTTATAAGAAGAGTTAAATATGTATGATTTTAAATTTAAAAAATAGGCTTTTAACTTATAATAAAGGAAATGACCTGGGCAGAATAGCCTGCAAAAGTAACTCTAAATTTAATGTGAGGAAGAAATTATAATTGAAGATGTCCTTGAGGATGGCTAAAATGGCCGAAACGTTGGACTGTTAAAATAAAAAGTGTGAGACAAAAAAAGGATACAAATTTTTGATTTATTTAATAAATTATTATTTTATATTGGATCCCAGTCTACCTCCTTCTTGCACATTATCGTAGGCATTGCACTTAGTCAGGATGTGCGGAACTGTTAAAGAATCCTTACAAGATAAACATTTCGGTGGTGTCCTATCCTGAGGGTCATTACATCTTCTCTTAATTTGGTAAAAAAATTTACCAGTCTCAAGAAAGTGTTAAGATTATAAATTAAGATACTTTATAATACGCCTTATTCGGGTTATTCGGGTGACACCTTATTCGGGTGACGCTCGGAGTCAGTTAATCGGCAGCTCTAATTAAGCAGACAGGAGTAAGTTGCTAATAGGCGAACCCGCTGCGGCCCCGACGGGTGACGGCTGATTGCTAAACAATCCGCTTTGCCTGAAAGCAATTCGGATGCAAACCCCCGACTGTAGGAGAGAGAGCTCTATTTAAAATTTTATTTCCATTAAAAAATAATGGAAACAGGGGCTGAGAAGGCTTATGCTAACTACAGAAGGCAGATGCGACCGGCTCTCACACACTCCCGCCTCCCCTTCCTTAGCAACTCCTTATCCCCTCTCTCTTCAGACTGCATTCTAAAGTAGAGAACCAGATATTGAAAAATGTCTTAAAGATGACTTCCTCCTCCTTATGGAATATTAATGCCCTCTGCCTCCCTGATGATATTCACTCTTGTTGATACTCTTTGCCCTTACAGTTACAATAATAATTCAGGATCCTCTTTGGATTTATATCGTACTACTGGTATAATATAAA
>NW_027105445.1:147604-153329 GCF_000696795.3 Halyomorpha halys | reverse complement strand
TACAATAATAATTCACATGATTTTGACCGTTCTCTTGGATAACCATACAGGGCAGGTTACCCACCACTCAGTGTTGCCAGCCCTCTTTAGTATTAGTAAATGTTTTTGCTGTCTAGTCGTCTTAATTGTCTAGTCGGAATCGACGAGCAGTTTGCTGTCTTTTCAGTCTTGTATGAGGATTCCATGTCAGTCGTTTGTCAATATTTAGTCCTAAGTAACGGATCTGCTCAACAGGAATAAGTGGGGTATTATTAAAAGAACTGCGGGGGTAACGATGAAGGGTAAATATGATTTGGTGGGATTTATTGAAATTTATATTAATCCTCCAGTTTTGGCACCAATCTTCGAGGGTGGTGATGTGGGATTGGGATACAATGGAAAGATCATTATTTACTGACAATAGACATGTTTCATCGGCATACGTGGTGAGAATAGTGTTAGGATGGGTTGGGATGTCAGCTGTAAAAACTGTATAAAGGATAGGACCAAGGATACTACCCTGAGGTACACCAGCAGACTGAGGAAACAGGGATGAATAAGCGCTGTTGTGATTTACTTGAAATAACCTGTCTGAGAGATAAGAATGGATAATGAGATAATATGTAGGGGTAGGAATTTACGGATCTTGTATAGCAGTCCTGGGTGCCAGACTCGATCAAAAGCCTGTTCTACATCAAGAAAGACTTCCGAGCTGTACATTCCGCGCTCCAATGAAGACCAGACTACATCAACCACACGATGGCATTGCTGGATAGTAGAGTGGGATGTTAGGAATCCAAATTGGTGATCTGGGATTATGTGGTTGGTATCTAGGATGGGGTACAGGCGTTTTAAGATAGATTTCTCAAGGATTTTTCCCATGATAGGTAACAGAGAGATAGGAGAGTAAAAGGATGGGTGTTCTGGAGGCTTTCGAGGTTCGGGAATCATTTTGATTATGGATAATTTCCATGGGTCAGGAAAATATGTGGATCTGAGGACAGTATTGTTGATGTAGGTGAGGAATATACCAGATTTTCGAGGAAGATGTAAAGGAAATTTAACTTACTATAAAGTAGTTTATGACACTTATCTTCGTAGGGGTAGTAGTTTTTATGATATTCACATATGAATTTGGCAAATGAAAATTTGTATGAACAACTATAAATCAATGTATTTTAGCAAATATCATGAAAACTACTATTCCTACGAAGGTAATGGTCATAAACTTCTTTATAGTACATTAAACTAGCTTTAATTTGAGTGCTAATATACATCTGTATGTCATATAGTTCCTAATACATAGATTTCTCAAAATAAATTCACTAACTACTGATCCTGACTGATCTTTCAGTACGATCCATACAACATTTTTATGAAATGTTACTTTTTTAAAAAGCTATATCTTGAAAACTATTAAACGTAAATAAATCTATTAGGGCCCATATTTCAAATTTGCTCTTCTTTAAATGGCGTTCTCTTAGGTTTTCATATGTTGTTCCTACTTTTTGAGATATAGAACTCCGAAAGAAAAATAATAGTTTTTTTTATCGCTTTGAAACAGCCGCCATTTTTATTCCCCCTACCTATACTTGGCAGACTCATTAATTTTGACTAATGATTATATACAGTTTTCAATTAAGTAATCAAAAATTGGGGTGAAACAACTGACTTTTTTCTTCTCTTGGGCTCTTGTACTAATTTATGTGCTCTGTGTTACGGCAACCATCCAAGACGACGTTGGTGAAAAAATTACAATAACGAATTTTACATAGCCTTGTACATGAGCTGCCCCAGAAGTATTTTTATTATAGTTTTTTAATTGTAAAATGTTTATTTTTGAACCAAGTAAATTATTATTTAAAATCTCGGATTACGGATAATAAGGAAACATAAAATTAGTTTAACAAACAAAATTTACTTATCCAAGACATCTGATTCAAATACCAGTAGTAAACAAGATCGCTGGGTTTTCCCTGTTAATCACTAAAGTACTGTGTAAACAAAAACAATAGTTTTACAGCTTTCACATTCCAAGTAGATTTGTATTTATGTTTTGTAAATTATTATCAAAACCTTGTTATCCGACAAAAATATATTTTTAAATTCTACTGTCAGAATTTTAGCTTCCTTTTTTTATAGCTATGTAGTATTCAAATGAATTTACACCATGCATCATGAGCGGCTTTCCTCCCCAAGGATGATCTTCGGAACTAAACATTACCATTTGTCGCAAAAAAGCAGCTGATTTACGCTCATTTTTCACTCAGTTAAACAAATTATTATTTAATTTTTGAAGTTCTTTGATTGACCGTGTGTAATTAATTAGAAAGACATTCCGGATGATGTCAAAACATGAGACAACGTTGCGCCCCACGTTGCAGCGCTTCACCAGGGCTAGAATGATACAAACAACTTAAATTGAGTAATGGAGTAAAATAGTAAGATAACATAGTAGTAAAATAGTAGGGTTAAAAATCTTGTCAAATATGTGAAAATTAATATGAAAATGTTATATATAAGATGGTGAGGGTTGCGGTCAAAAGAAAAACAAAAATAGTTTACAACTATTTATTTTCCGACGTTTCGCCCCACTTTGCAGGGCTTCATCAGGGCTAAAAAGATACAAAAAAGAACTGAGAATATTACAACAATAAGATACAATAAGGCAATTTAAGCTAGGATAAATATTATGTAAAAATAAAGAGATAAGAAATTACATATAAATAAAAGGAAGGAAGACGTAAAATAGTATCAATATAAAATTAAATTGAATAAACAATGATAACAATAAAAATAAGTAACAATGGTAAGAGTAAAAATTTTGGAAAATACGTAAAATATACAGTTAAAAAAGGGCAGGAGACGAACAAAAAAAATGAGAAAAAAAAAGTTTTGAAAGAATAATTATAAATAAACAAATAATAATGATATTAAAATGATAATAAATGAGCAAAGAACAAGCAACCTTGAACATCTCCTTATATATCAATTTTTAAGGTCAACTATATATACATACATATATAATATGAAAATGAACAAACTAAATGAAATAAAATAAAATAAGATGTATAATGAAAAGTATGAATAAACAAGAAATACAAAAAAGTATTAGATATACAATAAATAAATAAATAATAACAGATAAAAAGAAATATAGAAAATACAGTACACACTAAAAGAGGCAAAATAAGAATAAAAGAGATGTCAAGAAGAAAGGGATATAAAGGTTAGAGGTGGTTGAAAGGTAATGACAGAGCATGAGAGTGGGGGAATTTTAAGTTTGACAATTTACCTCACATTTGAAAATACTATGTTGCTTTAATAACTCTTATCTTATAATATTTAATATAAGAATATTATATATTTTTTTAATTTATTTATTGTTATTTACAACTGTATAATAACCTATACAAGTAAATTTGCAGTAGGTGACATAGTGACATGATACAAACATGTGGAGAATCTACCCATAGATAGAACTCCTATAACATTTCTAGAGTAGAAGATGGCCTCGAGATCTTCTCCTCTAGAAATGTTATTGGAGTTCTATCAGTGGGTAGATTCTCCACATCTTTTTATCATGTCACTATGTCACCTACAGCAAATTTACTTGTTGTATATATGTTTATACAGTTGTAAATAACAATAAATAAATTATTAAAAAAAAAAAATTATTTATAACAGTTTTAATCAGCCACCATTTTTTATTCCCCCTAACTATACTTTGGGATAAACTCATCAATTTTGACTTGTAATTATACATAGATTTCATTAAAGCAATACAAAATTAGGCTGAAGTGACAGATTTTTTTTTTCCACTAGGCTCTTGTATTAGACATCAAAACCTGTATTTCTAGAGTAGAAGATCTCGAGGCCATCTTCTTTTCAGACGCCTAGGAGGATTATTAAGTAATGAAGGAGAAGCCAGGTTAGAAACAAGTGAATTTGGGTGGTTGGGAAGTTTATCATGGAAGAATTGGTATCTGGTTCTGGCCAAGTCGGCAACATGTCAGACATTGAGTTCCTGATGAATGACTTGATTCGTAACAAAGTAAGGAGCATTAAGGATTTTGGACTGTAAGGATTGGATTCGGGAGGAATTTGATGATTTAGTGGAGCCCCAAAGCTCAACTCCGTTTGTCCAGATAGGCCTTATAGTAATAGTCATTGAGTCTTTTGGAAACTAAAATTAAAATTTAATTATAGGAAGAGGATAGTTGACCTTATGAAGTAGGTTGTAGGAAGATGTCCGAGTGGCGGTCAATAAAGCTATCAAAGTAATAGAATAAAACAATTCATTGTTAACCAACGTTTCGGCCCACTTTGCAGGGCTTCATCAGGGCTAAATAAAAAATTAAGATACCAACATTATATAATTGACAGAACATTAAAATAAAAAATATTTCAAAACAATTGTTATGTTTATAAAGTATATAAAAAGAAATGATGATAATTATTTAAGGAAGTGTACATGTAAATAGGCTATAAACTAGTTACTAGAACCTACAGCCAGTTGTGGCAGGGTTCTAAAACGGTCTAGATCTATATTTAGATCTCTATAACACCTGGTTGTATCTATTCGTAACTAGTGACAAAGCCCTGAAAAGTGGGGCGAAACGTTATCCAACAATGTTATTCCAATAATAAAATTTTAATTTAAATTTCCTAGAATTAGGAAGGATGAGTAAGTCAAAATAGTAAAATTTCATATGATTTCAAATTTTAAAACTATAATTTATTTAAAATAAATAATTCAAATTTTATCCATTATAGTCTCAAAACCTTTTATTTCTCTTATAAGTCCGACGTTTCGGCCAATCCGGTCATCTTCAGGGACAATCTACTACAAAACAGCTTTTATTACATGTATGATCCTACAAACATTTCAAAATACTTAACATTATTATTTATAATTTATCTTACCTTAATACAACTTTGAAACTATATAATTTAAAAAACTCTAACTTCATGCAGGCTATTCTGCCCAGGTCAAAAACATCAATTCATAATTAGTCAAATATCACTTAAAACAAAGTCAAAATCATTTATCAGCAAACACTATTCCTACAACAATGCTTGTAACCTTCCTCCACTCAGTTCAAGCATTTAAAATTATTTATCATAACTACATTTTTGTCAATTTTCCTCTTTATTTCATCAGTAAAATTCATATCAAGGCTAATTATAATTATCCACATACAATTTATCCAATATTATTCATAAATTAATCTTACTTATTAATACACTATCTCTGCATAGTGTTGATTTAAATTTCTTGTATCTGTTTTGAAATTCACTGTATAATCAATATTTTCAGATATGTAAATGGATTCAAGTATTTTCCTTTTGAATGTATTATTCTCTTTATGTAAAATGATTGTATTTTCAAAATCAAAAATATGTTGGTTTTTGTTTGCATGCTGTACTAGTGCCGTTTTATTTGGATCTTTCTCCTTGTTTTTCAAATAATTATTGTGTTGATAAATTCTGTCACCCAATAATTGCTTTGTCTCACATATATATATATATTAATCCCGAATGATTTCTTGTATCAATTTTGTCCTTTAATATACTATAATAGTTTTTTATTTTATTATTGGGTCTATGAATCAGGGAGTACTCATCAACATCGTTATCCTTAAATGATTTCTTAATATCTTCAGATATTCCTTTAATATGGTATAATTGCATCCATAAAATTTTTTACTTTATTATTTACTATTTCGTTTCCTGTTTTCTTTTT
>NW_027105445.1:146110-147208 GCF_000696795.3 Halyomorpha halys | reverse complement strand
ACAGGGAATTTTATATATTAATCCCGATTGATTTCTTGTATCAATTTTGTCCTTTAATATACTATAATAGTTTTTTATTTTATTATTGGGTCAATGAATCAGGGAGTACTCATCAACATCGTTATCCTTAAATGATTTCTTTATATCTTCAGATAGTCCTTTAATATAATTGCATCCATAAATTTTTTTATTTTTTACTTTATTATTTACTATTTCGTTTCCTGTTTTCTTTTTAATATTTTTAAGGTTAATTTCCCAAATCTTGTAGATTAACTATAATTTATATTATAATACTAAAATTTAAAAAAATTTAATTAATACATTTTTATCTCTTGCTGACCTTGTATAAATGTGTTTTCAAAATATTAAAACCTCTCCATGATGGAATAACGGTTAAATAAATAGATTGCCTATTAGATAATGAGAAAGCCGTCATGGCGTATCGAAGGCTATGTAAATGACGAAGTGCTCTCTTCTCTCGGGAAGGAGGCGGGGCGCGCGGGGGGTGGAGAGGAAATCCCGCCAAATCTTTTTTCCATTTACCCACCCCCACACCGAGGGGAGGGGGGTAAGTTTTTAAAAGACAGGCCGCATGTCGCCAGGGTATAAAAAGCTTATCGTCCTTTTCCCTCCAGAGTTTTCCCTCCTTTTGTTCTCTTCCTCCGCTCGAATATAAAAGTTAGCACGCTCATTTGAAGCACTTCGGGGGGATTTTCACGGATATTCCCCCTTTATCCCTCATCCCTCTCTCCTTTCCTATCTCGCTCTCTCTCGCTTCGAATTAGCCGCTCCTTTAATGACTGCTCAAGTATTGACTTTATAGGCCGGATTATTTTAGCTTCGTTTGAGCTCGGAAAGTCCGCTAATGAAGATAGGCCCCTTTTTTTACAATTATCAGGCATAATTATATTCCAATCTTTTTTTTTTTTTTTTTTTTATAGCCTTGTTGAGTTTATAGTACATGTGAATAGGCATGTGCCTAGGATATAAAGGACGGTGTATATAGTAAGGGGAAGTACTGGCTGGCATCGTGAAACATTTGGAATTCTTATTTTTTACGGTAATACAGGTTTAGATGTTCTAATACAAGAGCCTAGT
>NW_027105445.1:142247-143710 GCF_000696795.3 Halyomorpha halys | reverse complement strand
TAGATCAGTCTTTTGTAATGGATTGGCAATTTAGACCGTTTGTCTAGTAAATGTTGCAATAGTCAAAAATAAAAATTAATTTTTAAAATTGTTTAAATAAAATCAATTGTTCCTGAAACATTTCGAATTATTATTTTTTACGATAATGAAGGTTTAGATGACCTAGTACAAGACCCTAGTGGAAAAAAAAAAGTTATTTCACACTAAATTTTGATTGCTTTAATGAAATCTATGTTTCATTAAATGTTTAAAACTTAATTACTTGTCTTAATTGATGAGTCTATCCCAAAGTATAGTTAGGGGGAATAAAAAATGGTGGCTCTTTCAAAATAATTAAAAAAAAAAAATAATTTTTCAATTGTTTTAATATAATTAATTGTATCCAAATTAAAGTCTCAAAACATTCTTTATTTCTTTAAATATAATTTTTTTCCAATTGCTTGAGACTGGTATTTATTTATTAAATTAATCAAAATGTATCCTTGTATAGTCTCAACACTTTTTATTACATAAATAGTCCAAACGTTTCGGCCATCCTCAAAGACGATTTTCAAATATAATTTCTCACCTCATATTAAAATTTAAAATTTATTTACAGACTATTCTGCCCAGGTCATTAATTATAAGTCAAACACGCCCTATAAAAAGTCAATTATTAGAGAGTCATATTTATTATTAATAAGCTCACCTAAGCTTATGTTTAGTTACCTATTTTTTTAAAACTTCATTAATTTTTAAAACTTATAACTTTCAATTAATCCACACTATCACTATCATATAAACTTCTTACTATATTCTTTATTTCCTCAAAAGTCCAACGTTTCGGCCATATTCAAGGACAATCTTAAACACCAATTTACACTCACATAAAATATATAAAAATACTTTTTGCAGGCTATTCTATAAATTCTCAGTTAAAACTATCCCATTTTGTCACTGTTTCATTAATATTACAACTTTTAATTATAATTATTAAACACTATTACATCTTGTCATCATAACAATCTATATGAATCTAATTGTTGTGATAGCAAGGTGTTATAGTGTTTTTTTTTTTATATCATTATTGAAATTTACAACTGTATATTACATAATACATTTAGAAAATTTGATCTTAGATAAAATGGAGTGTTACAGGCGTGTAGAGCAACAACTCATTGATAGGACTCTAATTGTTATAGTGTTTATAATTGATTGTTTAAAGTGATTATAATTAAAAGTTTTAATATTAATAAAAGAGTGACGAAATAGGGTGATTTTAACTGAAATAGCGACGTGGATAGAATATTCAGCAAAAAGGTTTTTTTTGTTTTTTTTTTTTTTTTTTTATATATGTATTTTATGACATTTGAATGCTACCAATGGTTTCTCTACACGCCTGTAACACTCCAATTTAACTTAGATCAGATTTACAAAATGTATTATAATGTACAATTGTAAATAGCAATAAATAAATATTATAA
>NW_027105445.1:140055-141922 GCF_000696795.3 Halyomorpha halys | reverse complement strand
TGACTATGGAACAACTAGGCCTTACCAAAGCCAACAACCAACGGGCGTTGATGACCAGGCTGTTAAACGCCCTTTCAAAACTAACAAACAACAAACATAACCAGCCCCAAGAAAGTGAAAAGATTATTTATAAATTAATTTTTCTTTCGGAGCTTCTTTGAAACTTCTAACAACACAAGAAAACCTAGTAGAAACCCGTTTAAAGAAAATTATTTGTACATAAATTTAAATTAACACATCTATACGTCTCATGGTTCCTGAGATAAAGATTTCCTACCATAAATTCACTAGGTACTGATTTTCAACATATAATTCATGAAATATTGCTCTTAAAAAGATGTATATCGGGAACTACCAAACGCAAACAGCTTTACTAGGACTCATATTTTAGCTAATATAGTTTTCTTTAAATGATGTTCTGTTAAGTTTTCTAGTGTTGTTAGAAGTTTCAAAAATATGAAGCTCCGAAAGAAAAATTAATTTATATATAATCTTTTCACTTTCTTGAGGCTGGTTATTATTGTTTAAATGAAATCAATTGTATTCAAATTAAAGTCTCAAAACATTCTTTATTTTCTTAAAAGCCCAACGTTTCGGCCAATTCGACCATCCTCAAGGACGATCTTAAATACCAATTCACACTCACGTATAAATATATTTTTTAAGAGCAATATTTCATGAAGTATATACTGAAAAATCATTAGCTTGTGAATTGATTGTAGGAAATCTTTATTTGAGAAACTATGAGACATAGAGATGTCTATTAGCACTCATATTAAAGCTAGTTTAATGTGCCATAAAGTATATCTTCGTAGGAGTAGTAGTTTTCATAATATTTGGCAAAATAAATTAACGAGATGAATTCTTCGGACTAAATGTTTCATTTATGAAAAAATACATCTCAGGAAACATTAGACGTATAAATGCCCGTCAGTTTTCAGTAAATATTTCAATATATTTAAGTAAATAGTTTTCGAAATATAGCTTTTTAAAAAGCAACATTTCATTAAAATGTTGTATGGGTCGTACTGAAAGATCAGTGGTTAGTGAATTTATTTTGAAAAATTTATATCTCGAAAATCATTTGATGTACAGATGTCTATTAGCACTTAAATTAAAGCTAGTTTAATGTGCTATAAAGTAGGTTATGATGTTTATCTTCGTAGGAATAGTAGTTTTCATGATATTTGCCAAAATTAATTAACTAGATTATGATTTCTAGTTGTTTGGACAAAATGTTTCATTTATGAAAAAATAAATCTCAGGAATTATTAGACGTACAGATGTCTGTCAGCAATCAAACTAAAGCTAGTTTAATGTTCTACAAAGTAATTTATGACGTTTATCTTTATAGGAGTAATACTTTTCACGATATTAGCCAAAATAAATTAACACGATGATGATTTCTAGTTGTTTGGACTAAATGTTTCATTTATGAAAAAATAAATCTCAGGAATTATTAGACGTACAGATGTCTGCTAGCACTCAAATTAAAGCTAGTTTAATGTGCTATAAAGTAGTTTATTTTCGTATAGTTAATAGTTTAATATTCACATATGAATCTAAACTTTTGTTCGACAACTAGAAATCAATTTATTTAACTACACTTGACATAATCAATTTTGACTACTAACTATAAATAGTTTCCATCAAAGTAATCAAAAATTGGGTTGAAATAATTGATGTCAAATGGAGAGGAGTTCCCAGTGGATTTTCAGAGCAACTTAGTAACCTTGCGAGATAATAAAATCTCCTATAGCTTCATAACACCATCTTTCCTCCACCTCACTCGTTTCTTGTTTCATCTCCCAATTTTTTTTTTCCATTACACTATTTGAGTTTACAAACGTCCAAAACTAAAAGCAAC
>NW_027105445.1:138564-139737 GCF_000696795.3 Halyomorpha halys | reverse complement strand
AGTATTTTTTATGATATTTGACAAAATAAACTCACAAAATGTTAATTTATAGTTGTTCGAATAAAATGTTGGATTTTTGATAAAATATATCTCTAGACCCATAGGACGCACATATGTCTGCCATCACTCAAAATAAAGGAAATTTAACTTACTATAAAGTAGTATATGACACTTTTCTTCGTAGGGGTAGTAGTTTTTATGATATTCACATATAAATATAAATTTGGCAAAAGAAAATTTTGTTCGGACAACTATAAATCAATTTATTTTAGCAAATGTCATGAAAACTAATACTCCTATGAAAATAAACATCATAAACTTCTTTATAGTCCATTAAACTAGCTTTAATTTGAGTGCTAATAGACATCTGTACGTCACATAGTTCCTGAGATATAGATTTTTCAAAATATATTAACCAACTACTGATATTTCAGTACGGCTATATCTCGAGAAATATTGGACATAAATAGCTCTATTATAGCTAATATTGCAGCAAATTACTCTCCTTTAAATAATGTTCTTTTACATTTTCTAGTGTTGTTGACAGTTGTAAAGATATAGAGTTCTGAATAAAAAAATAATTATTTTTAATGTTTTGAAACAGCCACCATTTTTTATTCCCCCTACCTATACTTGGCAGACTCATCAGTTTTAACTAGTAATTATACATAGTTTTAAATTAATTAATCAAAACTTGGGGTAAAATAACTGTCTTTTTTTCTTTTGTTGGGCTCTTTTACTAGAAGGACTGGTGATAATGCTGATGGATTACCAAAAGAATTTTGAAACCTAATCATTCAAAATTTGAATGCCGTGAATACTGAGAAAGTGGAGAGATTGAAATTTCATTCTGCATAATTATTTACTTTATGTCATTCTGTTTATATATTATATTTTGTATTCATTGGTTGTTATCTTGTTCTGTTCTTAGCCCTGATGAAGGCTAGATATTCTGGCTGAAACGTAGGCACGATTAAATAAGTTATTTCAACTTATTTGTGTTATATATAGGAAGATGGTCAGGGTTGCGGTCAATAGTGAAACAAAAATAGTTTACAACTATTTATTTTCCAACGTTTCGCCCCACTTTGCAGGGCTTCATCAGGGCTAAAAAGATACAAAATGAAACTATGTTAAGAAAAATGATAGAAATAAAAATAAAAAGATACAATG
>NW_027105445.1:121303-138514 GCF_000696795.3 Halyomorpha halys | reverse complement strand
ATCCAATCAGAACAATAGAAAAATGGTGTAGAGCTCAGCTGGTCTATTCCGTGACGTCATTCTCCATTTAGCAGCCATATTAACAGACTCTCAACCATGTTATATGTTATATCGTTTTAACATGCTAAAATAAGGTAACATTTCTCTATTTAGCCAGAGATTGGAGGTAGAAATTTGTTCTGTGGATCCATCGAGGAGTGAGAATACAACAGGTGTTGGTACAAGAGCCGGGCAGACAAAAAGGAAGTTATCTCCTCCCAATTTGTTATTACTTTAATGAAAACTATGTATAATTACTAGTCACAACTGATGAGTCTGCCAAGTATAGGTAAGGGGAATAAAAAATTGTGGCTGTTTCAAATTTTAATTTTTCATTCCAAGCTCTATATCTTAAAAACTACCAACAACACTAGAAAATCTAAAAGAACATTATTTAAATTAGAGTAAAATTTCTGAAATATTAGCCCTAATAGAGCTAATTACGTCCAATAGTTCCCGAGATATAGCTCTTTAAAAAGCAACATTTCATAAAAATGTACCGAAATATCAGTGGTTAGTTAATTCATTTTGAGAAACCTATATCTCAGAAACTATATGACGTACAGATGTCTATTAGCAATCAAATTAAAGCTAATTTAATGTACTATAGAGTAGTTTATTATCTTTACTTTCGTAGGAATAGTAGTTTTCATAATATTTGCTAAAATAAATTGATTTATAATTGTTCGGCCAATAAGTTTGATTTATGAAAAACTTTATTTCAGTAAGTATAGGACGTACAGATGTCTGCCAGCACTCACATTAAAACTAGTTAAATTTACTATAAAACAGTTATTATTAATGTTTATCTTTGTAGGAGTAGTATTTTTTATGATATTTGACAAAATAAACTCACAAAATGTTAATTTTAGTTGTTCGAATAAAATGTTGGATTTTTGATAAAATATATCTCTAGACCCATAGGACGTACATATTCCTGCCAATACTCAAAATAAAGGAAATTTAACTTACTATAAAGTAGTATATGACACTTTTCTTCGTAGGGGTAGTAGTTTTTATGATATTCACATATGAATATATATTTGGCAAATGAAAATTTTGTCCAAACAACTATAAATCAATTTATTTTAGCAAATTTCATGAAAACTAATACTCCTACGAAAACAAACGTCATAAACTACTTTATAGCACATTAAACTAGCTTTAATTTGAGTGCTAATAGACATCTGTACGTCACATAGTTCCTGAGATATAGATTTTGCAAAATAAATTAACCAACTACTGATATTTCAGTACGGCTATATCTTGAGAAATATTGGACGTAAATAGCTCTATTAGAGCTAATATTGCAGCAAATTTACTCTTCTTTAAATAATGTTTTTTTACATTTTCTAGTGTTGTTGATAGTTGTAAAGATATAGAGTTCTGAATAAAAAATTAATTATTTTGAACTTTTTGAAACAGCCGCCATTTTTTATTCTCCCTACCAATACTTGGCAGACTCATCAGTTTTGACTTGTAATTATACATAGTTTTCAATTAATTAATCAAAAATTGGGGTGAAATAACTGCCTTTTTTTCTTTTGTTGGGCTCTTTTACTAGAAGGACTGGTGATAATTTTGATGGATTACCATAAGAAGTTTGAAACCTAATCATTCCAAATTTGAGGAGAAGTTGAAATTTCACTCTGCATAATTATTTGTTTTATGTAATTCTGTTTATATTTTATTTTTTATATTCCTTGGTTGTTATCTTGTTCTTTGTTCTTAGCCCTGATGAAGGCTATAAATTCGGTCTGAAACGTAGGCACGATTAAATAAGTTATTTCAACTTATTTGTGTTATATGTTGACCGCACCCCCCAACCATCTTCTCCTCATAGAAATAAGATTATACAAAATACGTAATGGATACATTTTATTTAATTTAAATTTTTGTTAATTTTCTGTTATATTTGGCCAAAATAAAATTACTAATTACGTAATTTTTCCCAAAATATATGACCCAAAAATTTAATTCTTGAATCGTATGTCTTTTAGTACATATTGTATTGCTTTTTTCCGTTACAAATGAAAGAATGGAAGTGTTCGCGTCCGGAGTGGATTGTTACCGCAATATAGGGGCTCAAATAAATAAAATTTGTACCATTTTGTCCTGTACCACAACAAAACTGTAGAGAAGTTTGTATTTGATAGACTTAGTACAGTTTCAGCGCGATCTATCATTACATGACAAGTACTACTTTTGGTTTACGTAAAATCCAATAGGTAGCTCTACTATCGGCGCCCGGTGTTTGATAAAACCTTTCATAAAGTATACCTTCCCGTTGTTGTTAAGCATGGCTTTAATTTAATTTTTGTTATTATTGTTACATTAGTTATGTATCATTTAAAAAAGTCACTGCGTTTGTCGTCCTATAATCAAGTGCTAGGCTTGCTAGAAGGGTCCAAAATAGTACCCAGCTATTCTTATTTCTTACATCAGTATGAAAGCAGGAGAAACAAGAAAAAAACTTCTATAAATCTTTCTTCACTATTTACTCCAGTTCCTATTAAGCCGAATTCAGAAGATGATGGTGTAGGGAAGGAACTTACCGGTGGTACGTTAACTAAAACGGACATTGCCAAAGTTCTGAACAAGTTCTATCAGAGAACCGAAGTTAAAACTGTCGCAGAAGAAAACGGCCTAGATGGTATAGAAGATTCATTCATTAAAACCATGCCTTACCATTTGAAACTAAAGTCTCATACTTCTTATTTGTTCAAGGTTATTTGCAACACCAAGTCTACTTAGGTTTTAGAAAATTCTGTCTCGAATCAGAATGTCTTCCAGCAGATCTACATATTGTGATTAATGATATCCTACGTGAATCGGCTCATGTAACGGACATATTCCCATATTATTTAAGACATGCAAAAGAGATGTTTCCTCATTTAGAATGCATGGATGATCTGAAAAGAATTAGTGATCTTACATCTCCTCCCTCATGGTGTGTTTAGTTGATTTTTTTATTTTCTTTAAAATAAGATTTATTTTTATTTTTATATACTTCAATCGTGTTTAGGTACCCTAATGCGCGAGATATGAAACGTAAAATTATTCTACATGCTGGTCCAACAAACAGTGGTAAAACTTACCATGCACTAGAGAGGTTCCTGTCGGCTAAGTCTGGAGTTTACTGTGGTCCTTTGAAACTTTTAGCTGCCGAAGTTTACAAAAAGGCTAACGAAAGAGTAAGAATTTGTAATTGTATTTTTTTTTAGTATCACTTAATTGTCATGGTGACACATTTCCATGGCAATGCTTGGTATTTATTATAGATGAAAATTAAATAATAAATAAAGCCGCAATGTTAGAAATAATAAATCTGAAACTTAGTATGCGAAAATAGTTGTTTTTATTTGAAAATATAATCTTTGTGTTTAAATAAATTAATTGGTATCCAAGTTATGTCTCAATCTCAAGGTTTCAGCCAACCTCAAGGAAAATCTTAATTATAAATTTATACCTCATATTCAATAATTTAAAAACTTCTTGCTGACTATACTGCCCAGGTCATTAATTTCGGTCAAATCATCTATTTTTTTCACTATTCCATTTAATTTTGAGACTATTAATTACAGATCAGCTTAACTCTATTGTCACTTTCTTATCTACGCCTTGATATATAAGTGATATATGTGTTGATAAGAAAGTTATGGTAGTGTTAAGTTGATCTGTAATTAATAGTTTTAAAATTTAATGGAATAGTGAAAAAATAAGTGATTTGATTGTAATTAATAATCTGGGCAGAATAGCCTGCAAAATATTTTTAAATAATTGGATGTGAGGTATAAATTTATATTTAAGATTGTCCTTGAGGATGGACGAATAGGCGGAAACTTTGTACTTTTAAAGAAATAATAAAAAGTGTTTTGAAACTTAACATGTATCCTAATTTATTCAAACAATAAAAATCAGTCAATAAAAGTTGAAAAGATTATATATAAAATAATCTTTGTGGTTTCCATTTTATTGTGGTTTAGATAAACAAAGAATATTTTTATGATGCAATCATTTTGATAGATTTCAACTGCTACTTTCTCCAATTTTAAATATGTGTTTCAACTGTGCAATAGTTACAGAATTCTTAATTCCATGAACATTAAAATTTTAAAAAAATTCAATTTGATTTAAATCATGTAATTATAGTTATGATGACACAGCATTCATCATTGATTAAATATTCATGAATACAACAATGTTGGATAAAATATAATTCCTATTACTTTTACAATTTCTGTAATTTGAAATTGCTGAAATGAAATTATAATTGCTAATAATTGTAATTGCAACACTAGATGAACTACTGTTATTGTACTTCACAATTTCAATTACTACAGCCAAATTAATTCTAAATACCAATATAGTGCTAAGTAATTGTTAGTTAGTTATTTTAATATTATCACTTGTAATTGTAATTGGTAAATGCAATTACTTAGGCTTAGAGGAATTAGATGTCAGGAAGTTTTTATTTTTTATTGAATTACAACTCATAAGAAATAGGTTTACATAAATTGAATTATAATACAGGTAATTGTAATTGCAATTACTTAGCATCAAGAAGTAATTATAATTGAGTTTCTCAATTGCAGATACAGTAATTGAATCTTTACAATTATTGAATGGAATAATAACTATTACTTTTAGTGTAATTGTTCTTTAAAACGTCTTGTACTTTTTATGTTTTAGACCATTTAATCATCTTATTGTAATTATAATCCACTTTTGCCACTGCCATGCAACCACACCAATTACTGCCAACTCTGTAATACAATAATTTATTAATTATATTGTTTTATTTATTGATATTTACATAAAAATACATCTAGTAAATGTGATGTTTTATTACAATGATATGATAAGAATTTTTTTTTCCTTTATTTTACATGTATGTAGGCCAATACCCATCTTGAAATTGATAACAATATTTAATCTAGTAAAATAAAATGAACTACGTAGTAATAGTAATTTTAAGGTTTACTTTTATATTTCTTGCTTTTTAAAATTAATCCAATATTTTTTTAAAATTGTATTTATTAAAATTTTAGGACTGATTTTATTTATGTTTAAAATTCTCAGATTGTTTAGTTTTGGTCATCTTATATTCTTTGAATAGTTATTGTTTAATATATTTATTCAAGTTTTTAGGAATAACATAATTAATTCTCCCAAAATAATGATAAATTATTTAATGAATAATAAATTACCCCACTACCCTACTCTGTTGATAACTTTCAACCGCTTCAAACCATTCTTTGGCTTTCCTTCTTTCTGTTTGGTGGGTATCCTTTTTTTTTTTTCCTGTTTTCTTGAATTTTATTTTATTCTTATGGATACGTTTCCATTATATGCTTAATACTTTTTTGTATTTTTTGTTTATATATACTTTCACTGTATATCTTATTTTATTTTCTTTAATTCAATTTGTTCATTTTTATGTAATTTTTTTCATATTTAAAATAATTTTTAGCCATACTTTAGTTTATTTTTATTTCATGTTATCTAGTTTACTTTTATTTTATGTTATCTTATTCTGTTACTTAATTTTATTGGTTTGTATCTTTTTTTAAATTTGATGAAGCCCTGCAACATGGGGGGACTCGAATTGACTCATAAGAAATAGTTTATTTACTATTTCTGTTATTTTGATAACACCCAGACCATTATCCTTTAATTTATTTTAAGAATAAGATTTTATTTTATAATAGAGCAACTTTTAGGGAAAAACAAACATCCCTGAAATGTTTATCCATGTTTTATTTATGAATTGGATAATGTTTTGGACTTAATATTGTCCAATTTTTAAATTATCATCTACAATCTTTAAAAATTTATTTATCATTTTGCTAAATTACAACTTTTTTTTATTTTTTATCGAGTCAGAACCATTATTCAGTTCATTAATTAAAGATGTACAGAGTTTTAAGGGTATTTGGTTTTCCATAAATTCCTACGTGTAAGAGTATATGACCCTTGCCAAATAGTTTATACTATTATTTTTAATTTTATTTTAAATAGATCATTTTAAACGTTTAAAATAAATTAATCAGCAAAAATGATTTTTATCATTTTGTGAAACTTCTCTCTCACCTTCTAATTTTTATTCTTATATTAAGTTTCTATATTGCGTTTCATATTCTATTGGTTTTGACTTTTGTGTTTAAAAGTACTTGACAATTTTAGTATAATAATGATATTTTTAGGGAACCCCATGTGACTTGGTTACGGGTGAAGAACGAAAATACGCTCTTGGCGAAGGCAATCCAGCTAGTCATATATCTTGTACTGTAGAAATGACATCTATAAATACCCCTTGTAAGTGGAAAATATGCTTTTTGCATGATAATATTTTTAAAAAGATTTTTTTTTTACTAATGTGGAGGCGGAAAATATATGGGTTTTTCTTTTATTATTGATTTGTTAAACTATTTATTTTTTCTGTTACTATTTCTATTCTATTACCATTTCATCTACAAAAAATGGCCTTCTAAATTATTGATTCAGTTAATTTATAAACTAAAAGTGTATTCTGTGTTTTATTCACTTACTGTTGACAAAAAGTTAATGATTGTGATAAAGCAGGTGGAGCTATACTAGCTCATACTGTAAAGCCATTACAATTAAAAGGGAAAACCCGTCAACTTTTGTTAAGACTGTATTTTACCTGAATTTAAATTAAAATAAAATCTATAAAAGGATGATACTATAAAAGGATGATAGTCTGGGTGGTCGAAAGAACTCAAATAGTAATTAAACTATTTATTATGAGCGAATGTTTCGCTCCACCACAGAGCTACATTAAAAAAGATACAAAAAACTAAAATAACGTAACAAAGTCAAAGAATAGATAACATGAAATAAAAGTAAACTAAGTTATGGCTAAAAATTATTTAAAATATTAAAAAGAAAAAAATTATATAAAAAAGAATAAATTGAATTAACGAAAATAAAAATAAGATATTCAGTGGAAAGTATAAATAAACAAAAAATACAAAAAGGTATTAGACAATTAATGGAAAATGGAAATAACAGCATAAGATAAAAAAGAAATATGAAAATTCATTACATGCTCGAAGACAGAAAATAAGGGATATAAGAATAAAATAAAGATCAATGAAAATGAAAAATGAAAATAATAAATAATCAATGAAAAAGGAAAATAATGAATAGAATTGGACACCCTGATGAAGCCCTCCTAAGTAGGACGAAACTTTGGCTAACAATAAATAGTTTAATTACTATTTGAGCCCTTTTGACCGCACATGGACTGTTTTAACTTGACCTTCCTCAAATTTTAAGTTATGAAGGAATTAGTTCCAGGTCTAGGTATTATGATATCAGAAGGGATTTAGTTAGAAAAAGTGATATTGAGAAAAATGATTATATTAAAATAGGATGAAATAACTGGTGGAAGGGGGAAGGCCGAAAGAATAGATCACTCTTTTGACCCTCAAGAGTACACCCCCACTCCCATTCGCCCTCTTTGCGTCTAATTATTCACTTATCCTCTAGGTGGTGCTGGGTTACGTGGAAATCATTGTGGCATATGGCGCCCCCCCTCTAGTATTTATGAATATACTGCCCAGCTATATAACCCCAACACATAATTGTTATTCCTGTGGACTGAACATGGACCATGTACCTTTTATATAAGGTCAATCAACGATCTTTCAATAAAATAAATCCTTTGAAAATAAATTATATACATGTACAAAAAAAAAATTAATAAAACTTAAAATTATTGCAAGCTTAATAATAGAACTAAATAAAGAAAATCAGATTTAAATCAAAATAATAAATTCTTCATAAAAATAAAAAATTAAGTAAACTGAGTTCATTAGAGCTATAATGTCAAGGGTGATAAAATTAAAATATTGTTTTTATATCACTGTGGATGAGAGATGGGATCCTGGTTGTGGATAAATACTTCTTGTTGTACTCCTGGAGAATGAGCCAAAGAAAGTTGAAGACGACCATTTGCCTTTGAGGATTAATTCTGGTGGGTCTGGTGGGCGTCTGAGAGCAAAAACTTTTTGAAGTACATTTTTCAATGTTCAGACTTATCATCCAGTTTTTGAAGTATTATTCTAGATCATTAAGGTGACTTTGAAAAGTATTTCTAATGATTATTATGTCATCATGTTGAGAGAACACTGCTGTATTTATCCATGCCTTGATGGGAGAGGGTGCGGTCAGCAAAAAAGAACATAAGTAAAGAAAAATTATTCATTCATGGCTAAACTCAGTTTAGCCAGTATATCTGAATGATATATGATGAAGACCTGAAACTCAGGTCCAAACAACGGCATGAATAAATAATTTTTGTTTATTTATGTTCTTTTTTGCTTACCGCACCTCCTGATCATCTTATCCAAATATGTAATTAACTATTAAAAACTATGTTAGCATTCTTAGTCGCATTTTATAAAATTTATTTTATAGTACTGGCCAATCACATGAGTTGATCTCAATACTGCTACGACCAATTCATGTTCTATTATTTTACTTTTTTTCACATTCGATATTTTATTTATTTAATAATTTTATAGAATAATTTATACTGACAAAATCTGTTTTAGACGAAGTTGCTGTGATAGATGAGATCCAACTAGTCCGAGATCCGAGTCGCGGATGGGCTTGGACTAGAGCTCTGCTCGGTTTGATGGCGGAAGAAATACACCTGTGTGGCGAGGAAGCGGCATTCGATTTACTGTCCGCTTTAGCACTTATGTGCAACGAGGAAATTGAGGTAGTCTAAAGGTTCATGATAATGTTTTCTAATAGAATGATTCATTCGAATTGGTTGCCATGGCATTCTAGGGTGCTACAAGCAAATCCCAGGGCCTCTGTGGCAATAATATTTAATTTTTACAATGATAAATGAAATATAATTCATTAATATAAAACGGCAATACCATCATCTCATTGTCTATATCACTTATAGGCCATTTGGCTTATGAATAAATATTTAACTTAGAAATTTTCAATGTTTTATTTATTTATTTATTTTTTTTATATGTATAGATATCAGTTTAAGTGATTTCCTGTTAAAAAGTAGTATACCTGTTATTTTCTATTTTTTTTTTTTTTTAGATACATAAATATAAGAGGTTGACTTCATTGACAGTCGAAGAGAAGCCTCTTGAATCTCTGGCAAATGTAAAACCCGGTGACTGTATTGTCTGTTTTAACAAAAATGATATCTATTCGGTAAGAAAAAAGTTTTATATTTATACTATACTCAACCATTAATTATTAGTAGTGAAAATTGAGACAGAGACTTCTGGGAAAATTGTTTTTAGATTCAGCGCCAAAGTCTCAGGCTCTTCACTATCGTCCTCCAAACTCAATGTAACCATCAGCCATTTTGTTTCAAAATCACTGAATTCCTTACATCGTGTTCCTCTATCCACTCCTCGAACACCAGAACCCGTTCAATCGATAATTATACTCCATCACATAGAACTGCTTCCTTTGACAAATCCTTTCTTGTTCGTTTGATGTAATCCTCTATTGACTCTATTTGTAATACCCGATGCAATTGGCTATTTCTTACAAACCAAGGAGTATGCACTGCGATTCTTAGGACTCAATTTTGAAAAGATCGTAATTTTTTTTCTTTTTCGTAAAGGATACTGCTCCCCAGACTTTACAGCTGTTCATCAGTTGTGGCCTGAGAATTGTTTTAAAAATAAGAACAGTTGTTTCTGGTTTTAGGATAGGATACAGCATTGCTAACCTTGCGTAGGTTTGAGTTAGCTAGAATATGGTGATTCCAGGTAAGGCGACGATTGAGGTGAATTCATTACTGTTTCACTAGCAGGATTCCATTTCATTTTAAGAATTTTACCTTTGAGGATTAATTCTGGTAGGTCTGGTGGGCGTCTGAGAGTAAAAACTTTTTGAAGTACATTTTTCAATGTTCAGACTTATCATCCAGTTTTTGAAGTATTATTCTAGATCATTAAGGTAACTTTGAAAAGTATTTCTAGTGATTATTATGTCATCATGTTGAGAGAACACTGCTGTATCGTCAGCAAACATCCCATATTTGAGAATCTACTGTAATTTGTAATTTTTTTTTTTTTTTTTGTAAATCATGACTTATAAATAGGATAAGTTTTATAATAAAATAAAATAATTTATCTTCTTGTAATTTTATTTTAGTATGTATTTTCTAAATTAGGTTAGTCGTACTCTCGAAGCTAAAGGACATGAAGCTGCTGTTATCTACGGTGGTTTACCTCCTGGAACAAAATTAGCACAAGCACAAAAATTCAATGATCCAGAACATTCTTGTAAACTTTTAGTTGCTACCGATGCAATCGGAATGGGACTCAACTTGTAAGTTTAAGATATTTCATTTATTAATTCAAAATTATTTCTTTATGTAGTTAATAACATTATAGATACATAAATAGTGTTGAAAAATATGTATAGTCTAAACTATACATTTCTTTCAGTACTATCTATGTAACTATAACGTTAGCTATTTTCTAATCATTTTGTAATTCGTTTTATTCTTTACAAATGCGAAACGTGCCCTAAGAAAAATGTGAACGAAGAATCTTCTTACGACGAAGAACAGTGCCTTAAGGTTTTTGAAAATAAAGTATTACGAATAATATTCAGACCAAAAAAGGGATGAGTTAACCTGAGAATTTTTTAGAAGTCTACACTATGCTGAATCGAGGGAACTGCACTAAATATAGATCAGATTATAGCATTATGGTGTATAAGATGAATATGTAAGGTTGTGGGACCTGGTAACAAACAGATCCCTTAGATATTGAACACTGAACCAATGGTTAAATGTCCAATGGGTAGACCGAAAGGTAGATGCGAGGATTGCGTTCAGACTGATTTAGTAAATTTGGGTTTGGAGGGGTGTCACTGGACTGAGGTATGTAGAAAACGATTTGTGGTATTGGCATCAAATCTTCGTGTTCCTAAGCCTTTATTATTTATTATATTAGGAAAAAATATTCCAAGATCATATTCGTCGGGTACCCTAATTCCTTCTTCTTGAACAAGATTTTTCTGCGATTTTCATTGCTGTGAAAAGTTATGTTTTTCTGTTGTTTATTTTTTTTGAGTGGCATAAAAGCCAGTATGGCCAATAAGGCCTATTGTGTGTCAATAACATTACGACAAAGTTGCGATTATCACCACAACATTCTGGTGAACTCGTTAAAGCTTAAGGTTTGAAGATCCTAAGAATCTAAGTAAACTTGAGGGATTGATCAGCTCACATCGCTTAGGATCCACCCCAAACAGCGGGATACGTAAACAAATTTATTTAATCTACAGCGACCTGTAATTATCCTAAAAGAACTCCTGGCCAGCCAAAGCAGTTCATCGCTTCAGGCCCTACGGTGTTCATCTAGGAACAGCTTAGACTGTCGTTGTCTTTTATTAAGCCAGTGGCACTTGGCTCTTAATCCGTAAGCTGCCTTTATGATGCTTTTGGTGTAGCTCAGGCTTATGCTACACACAAGCTCAGGAGTAATAGGAATGGTTTCAGAGCCATTCTTTGCAAGTCTGTCAGCATGCTCGTTTCCAGTGATGCCTCATTGACCCGACACCCATTCAATGCTGCCTTTATTAATGCATGAGAGTTTGGATCGTCGAGTGATGGGGTTGTTGAGTGCCCGTATTGCTGCCTGGCTATCTGCATAATGTTTATTGTAATTCTTCTACCACAGAGCCCTTCCTTTTTAAGAGTACTGGCCCAATGATTTATCGCAAATGTTTCTGATTGAAATACTAAAATATTAAACCACTGCAGGAGGATAGATATACCTTCTGATGGCTTATCGTCCCGCCAGATGCCAGCTTCTGAGCCTTGGGCTGTTACGGAGCCATCAGTGTAGTAATTAATGCCATTGCCATTGCAATTCTGAAACCTAGTTTAGTGCCTTTATATCTGCGGATTTATGAGTCCGAGTGCATGGATGGCACCCTATTCTCGTCTATCCGCTGAGCTATCTTCCCATGTCCTGGATCTAGCATCTTGTTTAACAAGCCTATACATGTTGTTTAGAGCTTGTGCTTCGATCTGGTGCAGTGGAATCAGGCTCAGCATGACTCCCATTGCCGTTGTAGGAGTGGTGCTCATAGCTCTGGTAATCATAAGGCAGGTGAGCCTCTATAGTCTGTCAAGTATATTTCTATGCAAACCTACTTTGGCTCTGTGCCACCATACCATGGCTGCATATAAGACCATTGGTCTAACGACTGTAATATACAGCCAATATACCATTCTAGGTTTAACCCCCAATTCTTGCCTACTGTGTGCCTGCAGACCCATAGGTATTTAAGGGCTTTACTAGGTTTCTCCTGCACGTACTTGTCCCATCGTCACTTGTGATCCGGAATAATCCCCAGGTGTTTCACCTCTTTAACTTGGTTTCAATGGCTTTGATTCGGTTCAATATAGGTGATCTAATTGTCACTTTTCTCTTTTTAGTAAAGATGCAGACCTGAAGATACTTTCCTTCAATTAGGATTGCAATATCATGTGCTTAAACCTGTGTATAATAACCTGCACCTGCAGTGTTCAGGGTTGTCAGGAAAGACTCAACAACGAAGCGCAACAGTAAGGGAGAGAGCACACAACCCTACGAGCAACCCCCTTTGGATCTAATCTATAGTTCAGATTGCCCTAGTTCCGATTTGAGGATCCTTTGTTCCAGCATGGAAGTTATCCATCCAGATATGATGGGATCTATATTTCTATTCCTTAGCAGATCATTAATGGCACTATAGGGAGTTTTATCAAATGCAACTTTGATGACAGCGAAGTTGTCAACTGTGATCTCTTTTTGATCAAGTGATTTTTTAATCTCTGAGACCAAGTTGTGTAGGGATACCTCGCAGGATTTCCGCAGATTGTTTGGAATGTATAGCGTACTAAGGGTATGTTTTTTTTTTTTTTTTTTTTTTTTTTTTTTTTTTTTTTTTTTTTTTTTTTAGTGAAACTTCTAAACCGATGTTCTAAAACTCCAGAAAAAAAAAATTATACGGGAGTAAATTGATTTCGTGATGCGAGATGAAACGGAAGTGGTGTGGGTGGGGAAAACGCTGGTCAATTCTAGCAGAAATTGTTTTATATTGTAATAGGAGAATAGGAACTTTATTTTGGTTAATGTGTAAATCAAATAATTTATCTTCTCCAATCAGTAATCTACGGTCAACTATCTACATCTCCTTATGTATCCTTTAAATTTAATAATATTCATTGGTATTTCTTTTTTTTTTATTTAATCCGTCATTGGTCGCTGCATGAGAATTTCTCTCACATTAATTGTTTTTCTGGTCTGGAATCTACTAGAGGGAGACTTTGGTTTCCATTTTCCTGGAAACTGTAATTTATAGTCTCTTCCTTCTATACCTCGCCCCCTCCACCACTCTAGCAGCTCTGGCTTTGTTCAGCCCTCTTTCCCTGACAATATACCCTTCTCATGATACATTATCTCACACGTGACTGAGGGTGCTATAAAAAAAAAATATTTAAGTTCTGAGGATTTTTCTCATGCGCGCCAAGTGTATTTAATCCAGAAAAATGTTGAAAAAAAATAGCAGAACTAGGGAAACATAGGCTTGAAGAGGCAGGAACTTCATTAGGTTCATATTATTTACTATGAATTGTATTTCGATACTATAAGTGTATATTATGGTGGTCTTTATAACAAAAATTTGTCTTTTCATGTTTTCACTTCATCGCTGCGCTGTATAAATACTATTTTTTGTAAATTTGTGGGTTATATTCAGGCATTCTAAACAAAAAAAGAATTGCTACTAGTGTAAAAGGCCGATATGTCCCAGTCATACAGTATTCACTTGCACCAGTCGTGCACAAGATTTCTTCAGACTGAGCAGTTTTTATAAGATTAGTGTTATGTTCTTATAATATAATATATCTGTATTTTGATTCTTTTTATAACTTTTTAAGTCTCAAAATATTATATTATGTTTATTACTATTTTATAATTATGTTTGTTTTTTGAATTTTTTAAAACTAGTTTGCTTATGTATCAAAATACTTTTTTTTTTGTTGTTATGCGTAAATAAACCTAATCTGAATCAAAATTTTATATTTTAGAAAATACATTTTAGAGCTCTAAATAAGAAATGTGAGAAAAAGTCTCATCTACAAATTATTACATACTGTAATATCCTCTTTTATGAATAAATGAAAAAATGAAAAATGAAAAAATAAATAGTTAATTTTATATATAAATGGTTTTAGTTATGTTTTTATTTTATGTATCAACGTTAAATATTGTAGTATTAAATCTAAAAAGCAAGCTAACCAATTTTCATCAGTAAAATATGTAGTTACAAAAGATATTGTTCAAAGCCAAGATGGCCTGGCATGTCCTTTCAAAATTCCGTTGAATCACGGCCATGTTAAGCAGATTCAAATATTTTAAAAAACTTTATTTTAACTTCCCATCATAATTGAAATTACAATATTTAAGTACAATACATTGCTACAATTGATGTTGAGAACTAATAACGAGAGAAGGGGAAGGAAGGTTTTGGTTTGTGGCATCATTCATTGCTTAGGCGGGAGATGTATGACATTGCCTAGAGGTAGGATGTCCAGAAGATACCTTAGCTACTCTCAGTGGGAGACATCTTGAAAAAAGAAGATATCGAAGAGTCACCCAAGAATAATAAAGGACTCTTAGTTTCAATAATCATCAAAGGAAGATTGCGTAATTGGTTCACTAACCAAATGCTCGAAATAGAATTGAAGTGGATTTATAAAGGTAGCTAATAAATAATTTAATTCAGCGTCATTAGTAGCTGAATGTATGTTCTGATTGCCTAGAAACCCGTCCTCAGATTAAGAGTCTATTATATTATATTTAAATAAAATTATCCTATCTGTTAAATATTAAAACTTTTACTTGAAGAAGTTTGTCAGGGGGTGCGGTCAGCAAAGAACAACATAAATAAACAAAACCATATTTATTTATTTTATGCCGACGTTTCGACCTGAGTTTCAGGTCTTCATCAGGGCTATAGAACAAAAGAGATAACAACACCAATTAGAGTAACATAGATTTATGTTGTTCTTTGCTGACCGCACCCCCCGACAAACTTCTTCAAGCATTAATCTACGGTCAACTATCTACACCTCATTAAAACTTTTAATTTGAACCTAAGCTATACCTAAGGTATGAGTAAAAATCTATTTAAAATTCCATTTATTTTATTTAAATAATTTTTTAATATTACAATACCTTTACAGCCATCATTTTAATTTTGTAGGAGTATTAGGAGAGTTGTTTTTTACTCACTTTTAAAGCCGACTACTAATGAAAAAGGTGAGAAAGAAATAGATATTCTTTCTATATCGCAGGCGCTACAGATTGCAGGGCGAGCAGGAAGGTTCGGTACTCAGTTTGAAAAAGTATGTTTTAGTTTTTTTATTATTAATATTTTAGAATCTTTTACTTCTTAGAGGTTATTTATTATTTTATTTTTTGTCTTAAAGGGATACGTTACAACCTTCAAACCTGAAGATTTACCAGTTCTTCAGACGCTGTTGAAGCAGGCTCCTGAGGCCATAACAAAGGCTGGATTGCACCCAACTGCTGAACAAATAGAACTGTATGCCTACCACTTACCTCATTCTACTCTTTCGAATCTTATTGTAAGGTTTTGTGTTTTTAATGAATATTTTTTTATTTTTTTTGAATAATCAGTATTTTTATTAAAGTAATCATTTGATGGAAATAATTTTTTATTATTTTTCTTTAATATGAAGATGGTCAGTGGGTGCAGTTAATGAAGTAGAAGTAGAAATGAATATAAATAATTGAAAATTATTTTATTTATGCCAACATTTTACCCTAAATTTTATAACTTTATCTGGGCTAAAAAACAAATACAAATCGTGATAATAACCATATAGTGAAAAAGCAAAAGAAAAGTATAACAAGAAATTAAGAAGATAACAATTAATATTAGGTTGGTACACGTGAAATATCGGATTTTTTTACATGCAAATATTTCTCTTTCTGTTTTCATTTTCATTCATATAATATATTATGATTACATTAAATTGGCTCCTTTCACCTCTTTTTGGCAGTTAACGTTAATGTTAATGTTAAATAAAATGATGAGTTATGAAATTTTAAACTTTTTATTTTTATAAATAGAATTTATTGAATTAATTGTTTGTAATTATTTATAACATAAATCTTAATTATTTACTTAATCCAATTTGAACCTGATCTATTCATTTTAATATTTTCAGAGTATATTTGAAGAAATTTGTACTGTAGATGACTCATTATATTTCATGTGTAATATGGAAGATTTTAAGTTTCTCGCTGACATGATTCAACATGTACCATTGCCTCTTAGGACGAGATATGTCTTCTGTTGTGCTCCACTAAACCGAAAAATGCCATTTGTATGTTCAATGTTTCTGAAGGTATGTTGTAATGAATTATTATTTTTAAAACCACAATATTAATAAATTTTAATTCTTTATAAATTTTCTAGCATCTTAACATATACTAAGAGACAATATGTGAACACTGTTCCTAAATTTTACAAAATTTGTTTATAATTTTTTTTAACCAAGTCTATTAATGGCTTATAATTTATGTTAATTTATTTCATTGAATTTTTAATTTATTTTGTCTTATTATACAGTAGGTTTTTTTTTAAATTTTCCTACTGTTTAAAACTATAAATATGTAAAAAATTAAATTCAAATCACTTCATTGTATCATGCAAAAGATATTTGCACTTTAACATTTGCCATGTGCTAACTATAGCTTTATGGAAATCTGTACATAGTAATCAATAAAAACAACTATAAAAAAATATTAGAAAAATCAATCAATTAAATTTGAAAAATAAGAAAGGAGTAACATTTATTGCATGACATATTGTATGAGAAAGATAAGTAAACTGATTAAAACAATAGTTGACTATAGATTTCAGATAAGGAAAAATATGATAACTGTGTTAAATTGATTTGTAATTAAAAGTTATGTTAAAGTGAAGAGTGACAAAATAGGGTAATTTTACTCTATGTCTTAGTTCTCAACAAACAAACACTCACTAACTGTAAACAAAACATTTTGTCTTCTTTCCCAAAATGCTATTTCTAAAGTTCAACAAAGATTCTCTTCACCTCCG
>NW_027105445.1:119216-120623 GCF_000696795.3 Halyomorpha halys | reverse complement strand
GTATATTTTGAATGATTTTATATCTGATCCATTTATATAGTTTGCCAGGCAGTTTAGCAGAAATGATGGCGCTTCGTACATATGGCTGTGTAAACTCTTAGGCACTCCGTTCTCTGCCCCAAAATCTATAGCAGACCTTGTTCACCTTGAAGCGGTCTTTGACGTTTTGGATTTATATCTATGGTTAAGGTAAACCGACATTGAAATTTGCTTATTTTACTAAATTGTCAAAGATGGTTTTCAAATAATTTTCAGGTCCCAATTTTAACAAAAACTCATCTTCAAAAATATAAAAATTCTTAATTTTTTGAGGTTAGCTCTTCGTTAAAACAGTCAAGCAAAACTTTAATGTAAAATCTTAAAATTAAATTTTGAAAAATTCATTATCGCCGCCCCGGAGACGCCATGACAGTGAAGCTGTGAACAACCTCTACAATGGTAAAGTGAACTTTAGAAAATCATTACCCAGCAGGAGTGTCCTACTTTTTTGTCCCCTCAGAGGTGTCCCATGAGCATGTATCTCATGGTAGAAAATTTTTACTAGTTTGTTTATATAATTGGATGTCATGATGACAAAAATCGAGATGTCGTAAAAGATCTAAGATCTTATTATTGCCTCAGCTCATGATTTAAAATTAGAAACACAGGTGTCCAGGTGAGCAAAATGCTCAAATGAGAAAAAAAGATGTCACACTAGGAGTGTACTGGTGAGAGAAATGCTCAGTCTTTCCGTTGCAAGGAAGCCAGAGCACAACTGAACTGAGTATAGGTGGGGAGATAAAAGAGGGAATAACGTAAACGGCAATAAGAACATCAAAGGGTTAGTGGAAAATAGACATAAGTATTAACAAAACAGATGAAATACTAGGATAATATAGGCATTTATTTCCCAATATGAGTAAAATGCTAAAGAGAATGCTAAGAGTAAAACACTCCTACACCTCTCCTTGATTAACATTGAATTACTGTCCTATTATTAATTTTAACATCTCATTTCATAAGATTAACAATAAATAATCATAATGAAATGCAAAGAAACAATTATAAACTAAATGACATTAACCTATATCAAGCCACCATGAAGGTTATTCAGAGCATACTAACCTGTTGTTTTTTTTTCTTTCCACCCGAATTGTGAAAGTGATGGCGTTTAGAAATTCAGGGTACCGCTAATTTTGGAGTCTGGAAATCGTTAAAATTTCTGCTTCTATTTTCAGGTTAATTGGTCTAAGACAGGGGTGGCCAACCCAAATGATCTTGTAGGCCACTTTGGAAATGCATCATAACTCCCCAGGCCATACGTAAAATCATATACTCTAATAATTTATATTAAATTAGTTATTATTATTGTGTTTACTATTATTCTTACATGTAAACATAGATAATATTATAATTATACTAAATGTA
>NW_027105445.1:117365-118716 GCF_000696795.3 Halyomorpha halys | reverse complement strand
ATAATTATACTAAATGTACATTGTAAAGAAATATATAACACCAAAAATAAAGTACAAAAAATCCATAAATATAAATGAAATAATTTTTGTGAAATGAAGATCGGCTTGTTCCATGTATTGGTCATATTAAAATAATTATATTTTCTAAAAGTGTAATGAATCTCGCGGGTCAGTAAAATGTATAAGCAGGGCCTTGGCTTGGCCATTCCTTGTCTAAAGACAGCATTTATTTTTTTTCAGGTAAATGTTTTTAAACATACTATAATATATTCTAACGCAATAAAAGATTAATTGAAATAATTTTTGTTAGCTTTCTCATAAGGACTAAAATAAAAACTTTTTCCCTGATATTTTGATGAAAGTAAAGCTAAGATGTATTTGAATGTGTAAATAAAAATATTGTTTTGTATTATTTTACTTCAAGATCATTAAATATACTTTCTTTTACTGCGACTGAAGTTTATTGTTTGTTTTTGTTGCATCACTAAAATTTTATTATTTATTTACATAATTTCAGCACCAGATTTCCAGAAATGTACCCGGCAGTCGCACAGGTTCGAGAACTTCAGGCCTCGCTGGATGATCTAATCCAACAAGGTGTCACTCAAATTACACGCCTCGTGATAGCTGATCAGCAAAACGATGGTAAGTTTGTTTCAGATTTTTTTTTATCATTACTGACATCTATGAACTCCTCATATCTTAAGCATTTGATATTCTTTTACAAGGAGATACTCCTGAAAAAAGCTATAGAGAAAGAAAAAGAGATTTGCCGATGGGCAGAGGGAGGCTCACAGAAAAGTTAATGTCGGAAGGACTTCTTACACCCGGTATGCTGAGTCAGTTGAGGAAAGAATGGTCGTCTAAGGTATAAAAGATTTCTTACTCATCTTTATCTCTGATTAGAAAATGCATCAATTCCATGCTTATAGTATTGCTTTTTGTTTTTTACTCTATTCCCAGTCATCCTAACAGTGGTTCCAGTTCCTAGATAAATCTACGTCTTTATGGAACAGCTTTGCTATTTTAATTTTGAGGTAATTATTTCTGTTGGCTTTCAGATCTCTTTCCATTTTGATAATAGAATAATAGTTTATTTAGTAAAGTTTATAAAATAATTTAAACTCTAATATCATTTCGTAGTTAGAGCTTAGTCTTTGGCTGTAGGCTAAATAAAATTGTATTATCAACCATTTATTTGCTGATATTTGGCCCACTTTGCAGGCCATCAGGGCTAAAAAAGGATTTAAAGACTCGTCCGCTGTCTTTCAAACACAACAGATGGATTATTCTAATTTGTCCTTTATTTATTAATTATTATTATTATTATATTTTTTATTTATTCTTTCAT
>NW_027105445.1:114965-116840 GCF_000696795.3 Halyomorpha halys | reverse complement strand
ATATTTTAAGCCTCTTGTTAAATTAAAACATAAAGTAATAACTGTTACCATGAACAGAACGTAGACATTGGGAATTGAACTCTTATGAGTGAATATTGTTAATAACATAAGAAAAAGTTAATTAATATTATTAAATTATTAACTTCGGTGAAATCATGGTTATTTTTATGATAAAAGAAAATTTATATCTTTAATATGTTAAAAGTTAATTTTATTTCATAAGTCTATATATATTTAGAATTATTTACAATTTACAAATAATTCTTTTTGAAATAGAGGATTATCAGATGTTTTAAATAGCATATTAATGTATTATGTTGGTAAATAACTTTTATTTAATCATTTTAAAGTAAAATAAAGTGTCTTTAGATTTTGATTTGTAAATTTAAATATTTTGAATTTTTGAGCATAAGAATAATTTTTGTTAAGAGACCAGAACAGTGCAATACAATATATCAAAAAGATGTGGATCACCGTGCAATTATAATTGATGATATATAATGACAGTCAACTAATTATTTTTGAACATAAAAAGATAGCTGATGGCAATTAAAAAAGAAAAAGACATTCATTTGTTTAAATTTTTTACCAGTATCAGTAAGGCACTGTAAGAAGAGATCAAGCAATTCTTTTTCAGAAACTTATGAAATTATATATATTTGTACACTCTTACCAGAGAAAATTATTTGCAGTAAAATCTAGTACGAGTTATTTCAAATTTTTAGAAAATTCATTAAATTTCATTAATTACGACTAAGACAGTAAACTATATTAAATGTGATCATGATCAAAATAATTATGATAATGTTCGAATGGAAAAATATTGAAGTTAATTTAAGTACAGTTCTGAAGCAAAAATAACTATTAGGAATTATTATAAAGAAGTCATCTCATTCAGCAGTGAACTTCAATCAAGATTTAACCACCAAGTGTTTTATAGCAATTATAAAAAAATTTAATTGATGTAATTTGATTTTTAAATTAATATTTATATTTTAAATTTTAAGTTGTTTCTATTTAAACAAGAAAGAACTAATGTTTTATTTTATGTTGGCCTCTTACACTAAGGGAAGAACAGCGTCTTAAGGTTTTTGAAAATAAAATATTATGTAAAATGTTTAGGCCGAAAATGAATGAATTATGAGTTGCTGATTATACATCACATTGGATATAATTTGTCTTATCTGAAGGTAAAATAAATCATAATATATTTCAAGCCAGTGGGAGCAGCATATCCAATCCTACTCCCCATCAAAAATAATGTGAAGTCAAAAAGAAATGAGTTGATCACAAACTCTATGCCCGGGTGTTGCGGCCAACACATCAATTTAACGAAATTAAAATCGACTGTACAACATATGTTTATATTGTTTAAAAAGGCATATGTTTTTCTTTTGTTTTTATACTGAAAAATGGACAGACAACTTCTTAACGTCTCACCGCACACACGTATCGTCTCCTTTATCTACTCATTACGCACTCGTAGTTACCAGCATTCTGGCCATCTTCGACAGCTGAATCATCTTAGTCACGGCGGGTGGACTTCACCTGTGAAATAAGACTTTTTTTCTCTCTTTTTGTCTAATTCATTTAATTTTGTAATAGTTCTAAGATTTATTGTTTTTCTAGTTTGTATATTCTTATATATTTTGTGTTCCGCTTATTATGTTTACTTATTTAAAAATACAAAAATAACAAAATTGGACCATTTCTTTTCTTTTCACGGTTGGGCTAGTAAAGGTTCCTTTCAAACCCCTACCCGCCGTAACATCTGGGTTTATCTTGAAGTAAATAGAAATTTTCCCTCGTTTTATGTGATTATCTTTAAAATTGTTTTTATAATCACCAAATAAAACCTTAAGATGAGATTCATTT
>NW_027105445.1:111539-114109 GCF_000696795.3 Halyomorpha halys | reverse complement strand
TACGATGACGAAGGGCCCAATCTCTCAGGAAGGCCATCTAAGAGGAAGAAAAAACCAAGGCACTGACATTTATCGACCATCATTGTAAATAAAGCATAGAATATTTGTGTAAATACATTTCTTTTTTATTTTATTCTGTCGTTTAATAAAAAAAAAAAAACCTTGATTTTCCTCTTAATAAATTTATTTAAAAATTACAATAATTTGGATTCTGTAAAAATAGTTTCATTAGCACACTTCAAGACGGCGGGATACTCTGAAAAAAAAAGAGTTATATATAATCATAAATAGTATTATGATAGTGTGCAAAAAATCAAATTATCATTGTAAGCTAAGAGTTACATCACTATTCCTGTAAGTAGTTAAACATATTCACAATTCATTTCTAGCATGAACTCAGATTTTATAAGAAAAGTGAGGTTTGGACTTTAAAAGACTCAATTAATTAAGTTAACTAACATATTGGAAGATTGTTGATTAACTGTGTATAATATATAAAAGAAAGATGTTCCGGGTGCGGTAAAAATAACTCAAATAGTAATTAAACTATTTATTATGAGCTAATGTTTCGCCCCACTTACAGGGCTTCATCGGGGCTAAAAAAGAAACAACTAAAATTATGTAACAAAGTAAGGGAATAGATAACATGAAATAAACGCTAACTCATGATGTGAAGATAGTTAACTATAGATAATATATGAGGAGAAGATGGTTGGGGTCGTGGTCAGTAATAACACAAATAAGTTGAGAGAACTTATTTAACTGTGCCAACGTTTCGGCAAGTTTCTAGCCTTCATCAGAGCTAAGAACAAAGAGCAAGATAACAACTAATGAATAAAAAAAAATAAAAGAGAAAATATAAACAGAATGATACAAATAAATAATTATACAGAATGAAAATTAGTAAAAATAAAGTGATGAAAGAAGTGGAAAATAAAATGTTTATATACGTTATTAAATATCTAAGTAGAATAAAATATTTAATTACCTATAAAGACATTTTGTTTTCCACTTCTTTCATCACTTTATTTTTCATTCAGTATAATTATTTGCTTGTTTGTTTTGAAAGGGCGTTTAACAGCCTGGTCATCAACGCGCGTTGGTTGTTGGCTTTGGTTGTTGGTCTTTTTTTTTTAGTCATAGCTTTGGTATGGTGTACTGATCCGCACCAGTGGGACTCATTTCCGTGAGATTTGAAATATTAATTAGCTAGGCAATTGTAAATTTTTTAATAATAGGTCATATCGATAGTGGAGAAAGGATCATGAAAAGCAGCTATTCTAATTTTAAAAATAAGGCAAGAATTATAATAATTAAAGGCTGATTATTAAGTTAGTCTTATGGATGAATTTAATGAATCTTTCTATTACGGGTTCGTCGTTTCTCGACGCCATTGGAACATTTGTTGGTATCCCTAACTGGTTCAGAGTTAATTTGTAGTGATTACATGCTTCAAAAATGTGTTTGATGGTCAGGTTACTATGACATTTTGGAGGAGCCTCACATGTTATGAGGTGGATGTGTGTCATTCGGGTATGTCCTATTATGAGTCGGGTGATCGCTACTTCTTCGTAGTGTGTACTTCGGATTGATATAATCCAGAACTTCACATCTTTCTTTATAGATTTCAACTTACTGGGCATTCTTTCATACCATATTGCCTGCCATCTTTTATTTATACATTCCTTTAAAGGGCGAGCAAGTTCCTGTGCATTTAAGATTGCTGCGGTTCTACCTGGGAGGACTAGCAACTTTGTCGGCCATCTCATTTCCTATAATACTAACATGCCCGGAGACCCAGACGAAATAGACTGATTTACCTGTTTGTTTTAGCATTATTAGGTATTCATGAATGAGTGGGTGAACTAAATACATTATATCTAGTCCTTGAAGAGCGCTAATGGAGTTCAATATTATTATATTATTTACTTGTATCATTCTGTTGATATTTTCTCTTTTTATTTATTCATTGGTTGTTATCTTGCTCTTTGTTCTTAGCCCTGATGAAGGCTAGAAATTCTGGCCAAAATGTTGGCAATATTAAATTAGTTCTCTCAACTTATTAATGTTATTTACTGATCGCACTCCCATCCATCTTCTCCTCAAAAACTAACCAAGGTAAGGTTAAAAATTATTTAAAAGTCACGCCTTAGTTTACTTTTATTTCATGTTATCTATTATCTTACTTTGTTATATGATTTTAGTGTTTGTATATTTTTTTAACCCTCATAAAGCTTTGCAAAGTGGGGCGAAACGCTGGCCCACAATAAATAGTTTATATATTTTTAGTGTTTGTATATTTTTTTAACCCTCATAAAGCTTTGCAAAGTGGGGCGAAACGCTGGCTCACAATAAATAGTTTATATATTTTTAATTAATTATAAATTATTACAATTAATAGTTTGTATATATTTTTAACTCTTCCTATAACCATTTGTCATCACCCTCTCACACGCTTTCTTCCTCTAAATTTTTCTACTTTTTATTTTCTATTTTCACCCTCTCGTAATGTTTTCTTTATAAAAAAACACTTAAGTCATTGTTATAACGGCTTTTTTAATTCTGAGTTT
>NW_027105445.1:93839-111039 GCF_000696795.3 Halyomorpha halys | reverse complement strand
AACCATCCTCTCGTTCATCATCCACGGTCAACTATTTCTTATAATAATAAATAGTTTAATTACTATTTGTGTTATTTTGACCACACGCGGACCATATTCCTTTTATATCTAACTAATTTATTATGTCAGTAAATAACAAATAATACAAAATTGTTTATGAATCACTATACCAAGCCTGAATGTTTGCTGTTCCTTAATATTGATCCAATTAAGAATTTTTTTTGTAGTAAGTTCATATTTCTAATCTTTTACTAAGTGTAAGAAATGGTAAATCATTTCAAATTAACAAAATTAATGGTTCTTTAGTGCAGGATATTTTGAAAATTAGGCATTTAAACTATATCACACTATTTCATTGAGAATAAGACCTAACGTATTAATATTCTTCCGAACTACTATATTTCCAAACTATTGTACTTACTAGTCGTAGTCCTGAGCAGCAGAATGAAAAATAGTTATTTCTTTGGGCTCTTAATTCGAGCCATTGTGTCTGATTAGGAACATACATTTCGGGAGGCATTCTTGTAGGTGAGGACTCGTCTTCATCTGTAAAGGTTTTGAAAATTTTATTAATTATAACTTAACGAATATTAGGTATTAATGTATTATATATTATATGTAATATTAATTCAAGCCTCTATCTAAAAAACCTTAAGTTCCTTAGAATAACTTAGATACTGCTATGCATCTGTCGTCAAGATGCCAGGATAATCGCTGAAGGTAATTATCAAAAAATTAGTTAATTAATTAATTTATATTGAGTCCTGCAAAACTATTATTACGATTGGATTTAAAAATTAATTATTGAATAAAAAATATTTTGGAGAAAAAGGTAAAATATGTATTATATATATTTTGTATGAGAAGATGGTCAGGGGTATGATCAGTGATGATACACAAATAAGTAAAACTTATTTATTTGTGCCAACGTTATGACTTGAATTTCAGGCAAACTTATATATAGGCAAAGATATATAACAATAAATTAAGTAGATAGTAGAAGATAAAATATAATATTGTAGAAGTAAGAATTATACAAAACAAATGTAAAAAAAAGTTATTAAAAATTAGACAGTGCTCATATAAATAAAGGAATAAACATAATGAAAAGTACAGGATAAAATGTAAATGATGAGTATTTGAAATTAACATAGTAGCTGTGTTAAACGATATAACATATAACATGGCTGAGAGTCTGTTACTAGGTCTGTTAAATGGAGAATGAGTCACAAAAAAGACCAGCTGAGCTCATACCGTTTTATTTTTTGTGTTAGGTTACTTACTCGGAGTTCGTGTTTTTTTTCTTTTGTCTTGTGTTTTGGACTTTTTAAAAAATATAATCAGTAGCCAAACTTTTACTTTTCACTCAATTTAGGCATGTTTTAATAAATTACTTTAGTCAAAACTTAGAAGTAAACAATAACATGAAGTTTTGGAAGGAAATATTATAATACAAGTTGCTCAAAAAATCCACAAGGAGCTCTTATGCATTTAACATGACTTCGAATAGGGCTGCTCACAATCCTATACTTATAACATTTAACATGGTAAAACATTTTACATTTAACACAATATCATGAGTACCGTACCCCTAATATTCACTTCTTTATTAATGTGATCACTGTTTGATTTTTAATAACCTTTTCTTTTTTCATTTGTTTTGTATAATTCTTACTTCTACAATATTATATTTTATCTTATATTAGTATCATCTACTATCTACTTAATTTATTGTTATATATGTTTCTAATTTTGTTTGTTATTATCTTATTTTTATTTTTTTCAGCCTTGACGAAGCCCTCAATCAAGAATCAAAACGTCAGCACAAATAAATAAGTTTTATTTATTTTGTATCATTAATGAGTGCACCAATATCTTCTCAAATCAAATTTACAGCCAATTATAAACACTTCATTCTTCAGTTTAATATTTTGTCTATAATCAGTACCTTGATATTTTCTGATTGATTTATCAATCATCGGTATCCTGTGACCTGGTTGGGATAGCAGTAATCTACCCACGCCTTCGCATCTCCTCAGCATCTCGGTCGAGAGGAGGTTTGGTGTCGCCTGTACCCTTTCCATCAGCCAAGTTGGTACAGCTCCAAAGTCTGCCAGAAGTTGAAGCGCCCCCCATTCTCTGTAATGAAAGAGATGGTTCTATTATTTTCAGATTATCTGTTGTATAATTGTTGCTGATGGCATACATCTATACCGTGCCGGTATTCAGTCACTGGCGGGTGGCATGCATGTATGCCATGGGATAGCCTTATCTTGGTTTAACAGGACAGGATTGTCTCTCTCCAAATTTAATAATTGAATAATTAATAAAAGAATAAAAAAAAAAAAAATTGGTGATCTTTGGAAGCAGTGGCATGTGCAAACCCCAGCGCACTACCCCACTGCTCCCGCACCCCGTAAGCCAGAAATGGCAAGGGAGGGGGATTAAAAAAAAAAAAATTGTCTCTCTCCATCAAATTATCATTTTATTCCATAGCCCACTATCTTAAAATATTATTAGAAGGAGAGAGAGAAATGCTTTATTCATCTATGCTGCCCAAATACATCGGGTTCTACATTACACAGCATAATAGAAGAAAACAAATTTTTTTGTATTTTATTAATAATAAAATTAAACAATTTTCCTCATTGATTTTTATCTTGTATGAAATTAGAATTAAATTATATGAAATAATTACTATAGTGACTTACGTGAACTTAATTTTATTTTTATAAATGTGGTCTAACCAAGCTTCGCACATAATGTCGAGTACCAAACAGGACACCTTTTGCTGTACTGGACTGTCTAATGTTTTAGTCGCATTTATGACAGGCTTCAGGATTTCATCTGAAATTTCAATAAATGAATTATTATTTTGATATACAACATATATTCATTTTATTATCAAATATTACCTAAATAATCTTCAACATATTTGCTCGCATATTGAGGTATTTCATCAAATTGCTGCTTCCAATATTTAGGCGGTGGAAACATAAGTTTCAGATTTGCAAGGCTGAAGGTACGACTGATGCTCGCAAGAACATCAATGCTCTGTGTTGGTACCGCCTTCAACAAAAAAGGTTATTCAGTTATTAAAGGAAAACAAAACTTAATAATTTGTTATTCAAATAAATGATAATATTTCATTAGGTGGAAAGTATTTTTGGTTTTCAACGAACTATTCTAACATCGAAACTTTTTTAGGAAAACGAAAATAAAATCGTTTGATTTTGATTTTTATATCTGTGATTCTAAAATTCACAGTAAAAAGGAAAAATATTAATTTATGTTTATTGGTTTATTTGGCTTAATACACTAAGACGTTTGATGCTTATTGTGTACCATCAAGTCTATAGTTATTATACCAGTGCAAAACCAATAGGGTAAGTACCTTTTAAAAATACCTATTTTTCTCTAAATAGATTATTTTAATGTTCTTGTATTTTAATCCATATATTTTTAATTTATAACAATTTTTGGAGATAAGAAGGCCATTAACTTTTTTGTTATTCATCATAAACATGATTTTATCACTATAAATAAAGGGACGCGACGGCCATGCATGTTGTGGCATAGGTCCCAGAGCGAATGGTTTGGAATGTTGTGGGTTCGATTCCCACCTGGAACAGTTAATATTTATTTTTTGGCAGTCCCAAGAAAAGAATCTTGACACTCCCACCTTGGTTAGTACGTGGCGCCAAATCAGGTAGCCGCCAAGAGTTGGTAAAAAGGACCACTTGGCTCACTTGCGGGACTTGTTCCCACCCCAAATACCGGTACCAGTACCATTATAAATAAATAAAAAATTAATTGATTTAAAGTAAAGATTGGTATGTGAATTGAGATGGATTACTACTAATTCACCACAAATTTACTAATGATTTAACAACATTTCACTATGTTATGTTGTGCTATTATCATTTAATTGTAATTTCATTGTAGTAATATGACACACAGTGGTGGGAAACAGACAATGTACTGGAATGTATTTTTTTTTTTTTTTTATTACTTTTGATAATATTTTCTGATGTAAAAATATTAATCTTAATTTTCCCTGTAAATAAACTGTTATTCTGATTCATAGTTGTTAATTTGATTATTGTTCTCACCTTAAAAATAAGGTGAGTGTAACCAAAAGGTTACACCTTCCAAGAAGGCCCTGACTTACTTGAAACTTAAGGAAGTGACTGCCACGTCGGTTGAGGTGCAGGTCCCAGTGCGCTTGGTTTGGAATGTTGTGAGTTCAATTCCCTCCTGGGGCAGTTAAACCTTTATTTTTTGGCGGTCCCGAAGAATGAATTTTGACCCTCCCACCTTGGTTAGTACGCGGCAGCAACCCAGATAGCCGCCAGGGGTTGGCAAAAAGGACCACTAGACCCACTTGCTGGACTTGTTGCCCCCACCAAATACCAGTACCAGTACCAATACTTGAAACTTACAAAAAAAAATTTGTTCCAATATTTACACTTTTATGTGGAAATAGTCTCATCACAAAGGTCAATAAAGCTCCTTTTCTTCTAATCTATCGAGAATATGCCAAATGGCCTAAGAAATTTAGAAAAAAATATTTCAAAAAACAAACCTACTTTTGAAAAACTACAACATATATACTAATTTTCATTTATATCAACTTGGCTGAAATATTTTTTGTTGGATAGTTTAATACAAATAACAACAGCAAGTAAAAACTCACTTTTTTCCAATGCTGAAATAACACCTGTAAGATTAAGTCTACGGCTCAGGAATATAGTTTGATGGGAGAACCAATTACGGTGAATTCGTATATAGGTATATGAGTGTAAGAAACCACACTCATTAACATGATTAGACACATTTCATTTTGGAGGGTTTTTTCACACTTTTCACCACTGTGTGACATAACATATAGATTATGTGCCTGAGATTGTGTAATCATTAATAGATTTATGCTCAAATATTTACAGCCTAACTTAACTGAATTAAGAAAAATAAGTAAGTCTAATTACCTTCAGCTGTTCTACATTGTCATTCACTTCGGAAACTAACTTGGCTCTCATTTTGCCGCATACCATCACATGGACACTGCATTCTGGTCCCAATAAGTCATTTTGGTTGGCGAACTATTCAAAATATTATAAATGAGCAGTATTGAGCATATAATTGACATTTTAATTTATATACCTACATGGCTGTTTGAAAGTTCTTTGAGAGATGCAGCGACATCTATTTGTGTCACTCTGAAGAACTGATCCATATTCCACATGTTTGCCAGTTGCCTTGCTTTTCCCTCAGCCCAAAGTCTGCACGTATGAATCTAATTACAAAATTTCCATTATTAATTTTAAGTCATAATAACAATTCAAATCAATGTAGATGATTTATTTATTCTATAGATGGTTTTCAAATTATTGATCGGTTATTTTAAACTGTTATTTCCTTCTTATCAGCTATGATAGTTAATAATGAGGTGTTCATAGTTGGCTGTAGATTGATATGAGGTGAAGATGGATCGGATTGGAAAAATATAATACAGTAGATATGTAAATAATTATTTGATTTTAATTAAATTTTGATTTAAAAAACATTTTTTTTTTATCTGCTAAATACTTTTCAATCAGACTATATGCAAAATGGAAATAAATTTTGTCATTACACACAAAAAATAAATAAATTATTATATTTGTAGTTTAAAAACTAAGAAAAAAAATATATTTAGTAAGTAGAATCTTTTAAACAATTAAATACAGCTGAATGAAATACTGACTATAATATTATTCGATGGTCAGGAGTGCGATCAGTGAAGATAAATTGTGGATTTGTTTGATGTTTTGGATATACGTTTTGACTTTTAACAGAATCTCCGCTTAAGTTCCCTGATGTCCTGAAATTCAGGTCTAAATTTCGGCACAAATAAATAAGTTTTGTTTATTTGTGTACCTTCACTAAACGCACTCCTGACCATCTTCTCCTCATATGATAGTTAATATTTGATTCAGTAGTATTTAATTGTTGAAAATATTTTACTTACTAAATATATATATTGTTTTTAGTTTTTAAACTACAAATATAAGAATTTATTTATTTTTTGTATGTAACAACAAAATTTATTTCTATTTTGCATATAGACTTATTGAAAAGTTTTTAGTAGATAACAAAAAAACTACTTTTTGAAATTTAATTTCAATTTTTTAAATCAAAATTTAATTACAATCAAATAATTATTAATATATCATCTACATTCGTTTTTCATCAAATAATAGATATCAAGTTGAAAAAAGTTAGAATATAATTATTTATTTAATTTAAATTATTTTGTGGGAGCTGGTAGCTCAGTTGTAAGGCTCTGTGTTACTTTTTTTTTTGTTCTGTATTACTAACTCCAAAGACCTGGGTTCGAATCAGGGAGTTATAGATAATTATTTTCTGTTACACTGTTTCCCTGAGTCAACCCTCTGGGTTCTAGAGCTCTTGAGAGTCCACCCAGCTCCTTAATTAGGTAAAAATCTGGCAGTCAAGTGTGATTGAACTAAATCACCTCCTTGCACAACCATTGGTTTAGTTACAGTACTTCCTTACAAAGTACTCCAATCCTGATCCTTTGTGGGTTGTAACAATATAGACTTAACTTTTTTATTTAATTTACATTATTTTAACTGCTAAATTTATTTACTCTTAAAAAAAATTTTTTTTTTATCATTTATTTTCTATAAATCTTACCTCTAAAATATTATATTTTATCTTCTTTAAGTACCAACTACTATTAATTTAATATCTTTCTATTTATATTTCCAAATTGGTTTATTATTATTTTATTTTTATTTTTATGTTTCTGTTAATTAAGGTTGTATCTCGTTTTTTTTTTTTTTTTCAGCCCTGATGAAGACCTGAAATTTATGTAATGACCGCCCCCGACCATGTTCTTCTCATATCAATCTACATTCAAATATTAACACCGCATTCCAACGAATTAGAGAGAATTTATTCTTCACTAAGCCTCACTGAATAAGTTATTTTTTATTTGTTTTAAAATGGAATGAAGTTTTTTTTTGCAGATTTACAAGGTATTACAGTAATTTATTAAAGAAATTATATTAATCTCATACCGTGTGATCCAGCCTATGAAGTATTGGGATCTGCTCAGTGAGAGGAAGTTCTTCCAACGCAGCTACTGTCCAGTTAGAACCTTCACAGCTATTACTGAGTGAGACCAATTCGGAGAACATTTCGCTGAACATTAAACCTGTATAACTCCCCTAAAAATGTTTGAATTGATTACAATCTGCTATATTTGGTCAAAATGACTCATAAGCATTTTTTGTACATTTTCATAGTTGTTATTGATGTATTTACTGTTTTGATAACCAGCTGCCACCATCGCTTTCCTGAACATGTGATCCCAAGTTACCGTGGTTATGTGTAGGCACAGACCGTCCACTAGGCTTTGAAGCGCAGGTTTCAGAATATGTGGAAGGGTTGCTAAAAAGGTTATTTTTAAAAATGTTTAATACACACAATTAGATAATAATATAAGTCATGTAAAGATTAACGTTAAACTTACGGTTACTAGCCAGTTTTTTAATCCACGTAGCCCACTGATTGCAAGCTTCTCCCTGAAATCCGATAGCTCTCCAGATTAACTTGTACTCTGCATATGTGCCAACTAGCCCCCAGAGGACTTCTTGGTAGTACGCTATGACTTTCTGCCTTCCTTTTGTGCTCATTCTCATATCTCCTACATGTTACAATGTGTTAATTATTAATATAAGTTTGGAATTACTTAAGAATAAGTGATAAGTCTGGAAGATTACATGTAAAAATTATACCAAGTTAAAATCTTTTGGAAAATTTGATGCCATAAAGTTGCTACAGACAGAACTAATCCCATTAATTAGCAGCGATTCACTAAGATATCATCATAAGAATATGTGTCTGGGAGAAATACATTTGTAAATATGACAAATATCTTTTTGTAAATATCTTTTATTTTCTATATGGACACCAAAAATTATCCCAATATTAATTATATGAGGATCAAATTATAGAATGTAACAAGGTTTTATTTAAACAGGTTGCCTCTAAAAAGATTATTTTCTGAACAACTTTAAATTTATTGCAACCCATTATGTATAGCTAATTTATTTATTTTTTTTTTAGTAAATTATCCTCATAAGCATGCAGGAGTAAATCAAAAGGGAACTAAAAGCCCACAAAGGAAGCAGAGAATATTTTTAAAAAACAGGAACTCAGTTAAAAACCTTTTCTTCAACTATTTATTAGGTACCCCTACTAAAATAAATGTATTTCTGAAGAAACTATATAACATCCCAAATCTAAATCAAGTAACAATTAATAACAAGAATGTATCTTTTGGCTTTTCTACCCAGTTAAATCATGTAATATAATTAGTCCAGCACATGGCCCTAGCGGTCCTTTTTACCAACCCCTGATTGCTGCTTTGAAGTTGGGATGTAAATATTCATTTCTCGTGATGGCTGAGAAATAAATATGAACTGTCTCAGGTGGGAATCAAACCCACAGTATGCCAAATCGAGTGCTCTGGGACCCATAAACGGCTGTTGTGTCCATAATGTAACCTAACACCAATCATTTCAAAGATATCCATTTTATACAGTCCACCCAATTTATTCACAGTAACTAACAGTATACATATGTATAAATGAGTGTACCGTGAACCCTTAGAACAAAGTTTTTCTTTAACTAATTATTTAAAAAACTAAAAGTACAAAGTTTACAGTTTAAGACTAATATCTATAAACATTACTTACAATTGTTTGTTACAGTTTGTTCTATATTGCTGTGATCCCAATAACTCGACTGACTGAATAGGATTGAAATAGATGTACACAATTTAAATTCATGTTACTCTAACCTAATAAATACATAAGACATAATTAACAACACTAAATATAAATAGACAAAATACAAAACAGAAATAACAGACAAACTACTTGCTAGAAGGGTTAAATGTTGGAACAACCAAAGAAAACTCTAACTCCATTTCAATCCTGTTCAGTTCCGGCCCAAACCTTGAGTTAATTGGGTAACAGCAATGTAGAAAAATCTGTTTTAATTGTAATAGATATTAATATTAAATTACACCATGTACATGTAATTTTATAATAATTAGTTGTTCTAAAAAACTGTTTTTTTTAATTGTAGGGCATGACTATGCTACAATAAAGTTGTGAAACCTCACCTAAATATATTTGTATTATTGACTGATTTTCAAAATAAAAAAAATATATATATAAAATTTTAATATATTTGATAATATAAAATATTGTTTAAAACATTAACTGAATTTATTCAAAAATATGATATGAGAATAGTTTTGGACTGGAATGGGATACTTTAGGTTGAATAATCAATTGTTGAGAGAGGGTATAAGTTAGAAATACTGGAGTGTAAAAATGTAAGCTCATCGTTAATTGAAAATACAGATACAATAATTCATTTAATCTTATTTTTTTTTTTTTGTAATTTATTAATAATACCTTTTGATCTTGACTCTTTAATGAAATAAGGACCAAGACGGTCAGGAGTTTCTTTAGCCATCGTTTCGAATAATGGTTTTAACTTGTGACTTTCAAGGGTTAAAAGTCCATTTAACATGGCTATTTCTGGTGGTATATTTTCTTCAGTATTTTCTTTTTTCGCATTAGCATTTTCATGAACCGGGGATAAGTTTTCTGTTAGAGCCCTAAATCATTTTAGGTTAATTAACAATATTAAATCAAAGGTATCATTTTCGGGGAAATGCTCATCATATCAAATTACCTGTAAACTTCCATGCTCGAGTTGTCTGATGATGGATAGTCAGATTCAATTTTTTCAGTTTCTGTCTTCAAATTCAACAGAATATATATTAATTGTTGGCCACAATGTTCTGCTCTGATGTGTGCAATAACCTGAAATTAATTTTTCAGACATCAATGAAATAAGCTAATAGCAAAAGTGAAATACTAATTCTGATCAGCAACCTGAAGAATCTTCGTAAGAGAGAGTTTCCGCATAGGATGAAGCATCGAAGGGCATGTATTTCGAACGACTGATGTACACTGATTCTCACTGCTGCTACTGAGAGCAAGGAGTGTGTCAAAGAACTCAATCAACCTGAAATTATAATTAAGGACTAAAGTCCCTGTCCGATAAGCTCATTGTTAGAGCTGATAAATGCCAAAAATAGGCGATAGGTGTAACTAATTCTCACAATGACAGGGTTTGAATTTTCTAGTTTATTATTGGTATCTTTCTGCCATAATAAAAGTCCAGAAAAATCTAAGAATGCATTTTGATTTTTTTTTCCAAAAAATTACGACAGCTAAGAGCTTGTCTTAGTGGGAATTAAATTCATCTAAAGTCATGCATCTACTGTACTCCATAAAGATTGTTATTTCTAATTATTTTTTTACCTTAATACATAAACTAGTTGAACACGATCTTCTAGATATTTGGATAGTGCTGATGTAATTACTTGATGCGATAAGTACATTATTGATAATCGTTTCTCCTTTATATGTTCCCTCCAATGCTTGCATTTATAGTTGGAAGCAATGGCTACCCTGTGGTCCCCGGATACCTTGGTGAATAATTTTCCAGTAGTGTCTAATCCTTCCATAATGGCTTCCAATTCCTGAAATATTTTTAAAGTGGACTGTCAAAAAAGCAATACCATATTTGAAGGTATAAAAGCTCAATAATGCTACTAATTTTTATAAAATAATAAATTTTATATTCGAAATATGAAGGTTTAACAATTAAAAAAAAAAACTTTTATTTTTTCAAAATTATTCTAACATTCACTTACAGATACATGAAATATATAGTAAGGGGAAGTATTGCTATATTAAAAATTTTCGAATTTGAGTTTTCAATGGAATCACACTTTTTAAAGTCCCTTGAGTGTGTCTAGCAAAATGATCTTCATGTGTGTCTTGTGTGAACAACGTAGCTCAAAAAAATGAAAATTTGTATGAAACTGAAATTATTTAATTAAGGCAGTTATATATCTGGGATGTCAAAGCAATTTTTTCTCCAAAACAGCTAACATTTTTTATTAAACTCGTTCTTTAAATCCAAGATTATATGGCTTTAATATCAGCTACCAACTAGAACTATCTTAATTGCAAAAATATGTTTACGACTTCATTATATTTTATTCCTGGCAGGAAAAAATTTAATATCCATTATTTCCACATCTAGAAACTTAAATATCTATTTTTAGAATACCCCAGAAAAATAAAAATGTTTTGTTCAAAATTTTCTCCCATTCTGATCTTAAATTTGTTCTGGAAAATCAGAAAAAATAGTAATAACTTTAACAGGAGTTAACCAATCTACTCAAAATTTGGGTAATATGTAAGGTGGTAAGTGAAAGTTGTCTGATGCACACAACATACTAGATTTTTAATTCTGATTTTGTCAAATTTTTAAATTATAAATAAATACTGAGCTTACAAAAAAAACTATTTATTATTAATAAATAAATCATCCCTTGAAATAAATTAAATAAAAAAAAAAGGAATAAATAAAAAAGTATTATTAATATAAGATTTACCGAGTAACATTCATCCTTGTCATGAAGCATATTTCCTAATTTCTTTTCTAGAGAAAGTGACAGCATGTTGAGTTTTTTGCAGTTCTTTACAAATTCTTGAATGGCTGTATCTTCGATAGGCAGCCATTTTGAAATGTTCATAATTTACAATACACTAAATTACATTAGCGATTATCCACAATTATAATTTTTTTCATTTTAATTTTGTATTTATAAATTAAATTCCTCCTTGAAATTCCATTCCTGAAAAATAAAAGGCATCAATTAAATACTGCTGAAAGATAACTTTGATTTGTAAAGAACTAATACTTTGGAACTTTTAAAGGCAACAAAATTAGAAGAAAATCAAATTGGTATAATATTACAAGAATATTGAAACTGTCAAAATTAAGAATGAATGAATATTTTATTAATTACACATAATTATATCTTTATCACATCAATTTTAAATAATTTCCAATTCATACATATATTTATTTAGTTGATTATCATATTTATATTATTTTCTTTCTCCATTCTTAATTTTAATATTATGAATTTCAGTGTATATAATTATATACCATTTCAGCATTCTTATATTAAACTATGTAATATACTAAAATTATATCAACTAAGGCAATCGTAATAGGATCCAATCACCTCCTGAAAACTATTCCTCTTATTCCTCAACAACAATCCAATACAATTCCATCCATTAAAAACTTTGGTGTCACTATAGACCAAACTCTCTCCTGGAAAAACCATGTCTCCGATATTTCATGTCGTACCTTTTCCACCCTGAAGCGTATAATTATCTCCATCACCTACTTCCTTTTGAATCCCGAAGGCTCCTGGTTACATCATTAATATTCCCCCACTTTGACTATTGCTGTGTGGTTTACGGGAGTGTATCTGGGGATCTTGAAGCAAAATTAAAACAGCTTTGTACGATTCATCTTTGGGGTCCCCAGGGACGCCTGTGTCACCCGATTTTATGAATAGTTGAAGTGGCTTTACCCCTCCTTCCGTCGTAAATATTTCCTTGCTTCCTTTCTCTATCAAGTTATCCAATCCTGCCATCCATCGTACATCTCAGATATCCTTCAATTTAAGTCCTCAGTGCATTCCCACAATACCTGTTCACGGCCTTCAGACTTATATGTAACTGCCCATCAACCACAGCCTTTGGTAGATCTTTCCTCATCCGCTCCTCTTCCCTATGGAATTCTATTCCCTCCTTTATTCGTAGTTTTAACACCCTTCCAGTCTTCAAATCCTGTATCTTCGACTACCTTCTGTCCACCCAATTCCGGAAGAATAACAATTGAAAGTTTCAAAAAAGCTTTATATACCATACTTTCTGTATTTTATGTCTTAGATTTTCGTGTATAATTGTAAATATGTACACTAGCAGAAATTATATATTTTCATTTATTACTTTTTAGTTTAATTGTATTTGATTTCTTAGATTTTCATGTATAATTGTAAATATGTACACTAGCAGAAATTATATATTTTCATTTATTACTTTTTAGTTTAATTGTATTTGATTTCTTATCATTTTTTTTTCTTTTTATTTACTATCAGAAGTCATCTTATGTTTTATGATATGACTAGTGGTTTTATTTTATTTGTTTTATCATTATTTTATATATTCTGTTAATTATGGTTGTTTATTTCTATATTTTTAAATTCATTATATTACTTTATTTTATGAAATCTTGTAATTTCATCTCTACTTTGTAATTTACTCTAAGGCTCCAAAGCCTAATTTTGATACCTGTAAATTATTCTAAAGGGATCAATCCCAGAATAAATAAATATTAATATTATTATAATGTATTTTTTTCAATACTACTCTTGTACCTTCATTATCTGTTATCTTCTTATGTTTCTTGTTGTTCGGTACTCCATTTAATCATTATGGTTGTTTTTTGTTCTTAGGCCTGAAATTTTGTAACTAATAAATAGGTTTTTACTTGTGTTCACTGACTGCATCCCCAACCACCTTCTCCTCATATATATATTACCCACAGTAAATTGATTCATCATTATTTAACGGTATTTTTTTTTAATCAGTTTAAAATTTGTAAACAATTGTACAAGTTCTATAATTTTTTTTTTTTTACTTTCTTGAAGTTTCTGGTTCAAAGCTAGAATCTAGAATCATGTGGAATTCACATATTCACCGGTAACCTAAATTTAAAATAGCACATTCTTCAGTTTTTAATTTAATTAGTGACACAATAAAACACTGAAAAGATTTTTTAGGGTTCAAATAAATTATTATAAATATTTGTTTGCCTCTATTTGCAGTATTTCTGCAATAATGTATATATTTATTCTGTATATGCCTTTAGGAGATAATAATCATAATTATACTAACAAATTTACATATTTACACAAGACATAAATGTTCTCATACAAAACAAAAAAATTTTGTTGCATGAAGGAAATACATAAAATGCCAAACTTTTCTTCAAATATTACTCCTAAAAACAGTTATTATGAACAAATTATCTAAGAACTAACTTCAAAACAAAATAGTAATATTGAAACAGTAATATAAATAAAACTATTTACAATATTTCTGCAATGGATGTATATCTTTATTCTGTATATCCCTTTAGGGGATTATAATCATAATTATACAAGACATACATTTTCTCATACAAGAAAATCTTGTTGTATGGAGAAAATTTATAAAATGCCACACTTTTCTTCAAATATAACTCCTAAAAATAGTTATTAGGAACAAATTATTTAAGAACTAATTTCAAAACAAAATAATAATATTGGAAATGTTATAATTTAAACATTTCCTATATTAGCAGAATCCTAGCAATGGACATATCTTCATTCTGCATATTTCTTTGGGGAATAATATTCATATTTATATTATCAAATTTACATAATTGTACACGATACAAATTTGATCTTATAAAACATAAACTCCGATATATCCGGAATATTTACAAAAGGCCACAATTTTCTCCAGATATAACTGCTATATAAATTACTAAGATAAAAAATCTAAGAACTAACTTCAAAACAAAATAATATTGAAACAATATTATAAAGATAGTATTACACTACGAAATAAATTAAAATACAAATTGACACATAATAAATTGAGTTAAAATGAAAAATAAAAAGTTAATAAAACATAATTGTACATTTAAATAGTTACTTTATAGTTATAATTTGAAGAATCACTAACACAATTCTTTTGGAGGGCATTTCAACGGAGTTTTTCCGTAAGTGAAAGTAGTGGCCTTAAATTGTTCTAATTCTTCCGGGGTTAATTCATTTTCTTGTGAATACATAACACATTTTCCAGACACTTTGGTAGATAAATCACTTTTCGCAGCTGAATTTGAAAAAGCATTAGAAAAACTAAACTGACTGGAAGATTGGGAAGCTTGAGCAGCAGTGATATTGTTATCATTAGATTTACTTTGCAATACACTGCCAAAAATATTCTGTTTAAACGCATTGTCTTCAATGGGTTCTCCAAAAACTGAAGTTCTCTGCCCAAATGGCGATGGCTTTTCCTCATGAAGAGCCTGAGCAAAAATATTACTGCTAAAAGTAGTCTGTGGTTGCCCTCGGAAAGCAGGATTATTGTTCAAACTGAACGAGCCAGTATTTTGTGAAGGAGAGAAAAATCCTGATGATGGAGTATTTTGATTTCCTGAAAAAAAGTTCGAAGAGTTATCCATTGAAGAAATGAATCCTGTGCTAGGCTGAAGAAACTGTTTTGCCCTGGAAGGTCCTTGTTTCATATAATCATTTAAGATTTCTTGAGCTGTTTGCGTTTTATTTAAAAAACTTTTCTTCAGCTCAGCAACATTAGTTTTCAAATTATTAATATCATGCATGTACTCCTGAGGATTACTGTAAGCTTTTAACCTCATTTCTTCAGGTGAAAAATCTTCGAAACCTTGGAGATTCCCATGAGTCTGTAAGTAAGAATAACAGGAGGCTGGCCACATACTATCAGATGCAGCAATATCATTGCTCACTTCTTCCATATGTTGGGTTAAGACAGAATCTTTGGGTGCATTATTAACAACGTATCTGTTTCTCTGAAGTACAGAAACTCCTGAAGGTTGTTCTGGGGCTTGGTCTTTGAAGGTGACAGTTTTCCTTCTTGTATCTCGAACTTGTTGCTGTGGAGCTCCGTAGACATGGAGATTTCTGCAATTGCTTCCAAAACGACAACTATTCCTCTGGAAATACCAGCAAATCTCTTGGCCTGACATTTCAGTTGTCAAACTTTGAACAATGGAGGTAATAGATAAGGTTATTCTGCTTCGCGCGGCCTATCAGCAGATATTCAGGCCTTCATAATCTTGAACTAATATAACTATACGCAGTACAGTTTAATCCAGATTTTATTTTACAATATTACAGTTACTATATTTTGTCTAAATTACCAATTGAATTTTATTTATTGAAGTAAAAAGAATGTACAAACGAATAAAATATTTTTGTATAACTATAATGACCTAACTAAATGCACAGCGTTTTCCGCCATTTTAAGTTTTCAATATGAAATCGTATGAACTAAAACTAAACTTTTTACTGTTAGGTACTGAGTTACTCTGTAACTCTAGAATAGTTATTATTGTTTCTCTTTTCAGATTTTTTAAACTGGTATTTACTAATCCAGAGAATTTAAGTATTAGTACATACTCATATGAAGTAGATGAAAGGAATATGGTCCGGGTGCGGTCAAGAAAAACTCAAATAGTAAACTAAAATGACCCAATTTGGGTCATTTTAGTTTTGACTGCCGTCAAAATAGCCCTGAAGAAGCCCTGCAACGTGGGGCGAAACGTTGGCTCATTAAATTAGTATATTTCTACTATTTGAGTTTTTCTTGGCCGCGCCCGGACCATATTCCTTTCATCTTCACACACGGTCAATCAATAATCTTCCACCATCATATGAAGTACTTCCAAGACAAAATTAATACATAAATAAAATAAGGTACGGGTTCGGTAAAATAAAACTCAAATAGTAATAACTATTTTAATTGAGCCAACGTTTTATTTTCTTTCTTTATTCTTAATTTTATTCTTATCCCCCTTTTTTGTACTTTCTTTAATGATTCTTCTTTTTAAATGTTACTATTTCCATTTTCATTTATTGTTTGTAACATTTTATTTTTCTTATTTAATTTTAACGTTCCATTGTATACCCTTGTAATTTTCCATTTACTTTTTTTACTTATCTTAAGTGTTTATATCTTTTTTAGACCTGGCAAGCCCTGCAACGTGGGGCGACACGTTAGCTCAATTAAAATAGTTATTAAGAGTTTAGCAGGAATCTCTGACTGTAACTCCCCGATGAAGACCTGAAAATTAGGCCGAAATAATTCTCACTAGCACCATATTTCATTCATTATTATACATGGTCAATCAGCGATCTTCCAAAATTAACACATATTCGTCCCCATAACGAAAAATCGTCATTTTACAATCATCATTAGCCAATTAACGAAAATTCATCATTTGTATATGACAGAAAATAATTGATTCTTGTTCTTTTAGTTGTAAATAAATTAAATTATAATTTTTACCAAATAAGAATATAAGAATTATAGATAATAAAAAAGAAATAATCATTTTATCTGATTATGATTGTTTTGAAGAC
>NW_027105445.1:86550-87513 GCF_000696795.3 Halyomorpha halys | reverse complement strand
TGTTTACAATTTTTATCTTCTCTGGTTTTTTTCTGATCATAATGATAATATATTTTTATAAAAGAAAATAATATATAAATTTGAGAGCTTTGGTGAGGCTCGAGGTGCTGCGCTCTGGTGGATTGTAGCTGAACTTCTTACTCCCACGCTACATTATTAATATATGTAGCTATAGTAATATTTTATATAATGTATTAACAGTTATGATGTAGTAGGTATAGTAATTATACAATTGAAAAGGATTGTTTTGTTGAAATGAATTAATAAAAATGTTTATATGATTATAACCAGTCGCTAAAGAGTATATACAATATTATGGTTACTTGGCAAGGTGAAAGATTAGGTTTAACTTTTTTAAAACTTTTTATTATGTATAAATACTGATTAATTTTCAACTTTTAAATTTATGTAAGTTTTATAGAAAATAAAAGAAATCTTATATTTCTGAAAAATAGACATGACCTGTTCTTTCGGGTTCAAATACATAATTGTTGAATTTCTTTTTGATTACATTATTTGCTGAATATGAGAAGATGATCTTCTCATTTTGAATCTAAGATAAACAATAAACAGTTCATTATGGGTCGCTCGATAATTTTATTGATACGATTGTGAACTGAATTTAAAATCTATGTGTAATAAAAATGTATTTAGGATATCATAAAGGATTTCTTACATAGACTAAGTTGATGAGAGAAGGTTCATGTCTCAAGAAGGACTGGTGTGCGACAATCAATGATGCAGCTAGCTCAAGAAGAGCTTATTGTAGCACGGCACGCCAATAGGCTGTCGAGTGAAACTGGGTCGGCCTACTCCAATAACCAGGTCGGCTTTCTGCAATGTTTATGATTTTATTTATTATAGAATAATAATTTCATTTACTGCTGAAGAGTAAGCCACGCACGAAAAAAAAGTTTCTCTCACAGCTCCCTTTTTTTTTGCTTGACCTAGATTTCATTTCCT
>NW_027105445.1:83413-86500 GCF_000696795.3 Halyomorpha halys | reverse complement strand
AATTAATATTTTTTTTACTTCTTGGGAGGAGGGCACCTGCCTAGTTTTCTGACGCAATTTTAATCAAAATAAAACATGTCTAAAATAGATAATGAAAAAGAAATAATCATTTTATCTGATTATGATTGTTTTGAAGACATTGACTTTCGCAACATTCCTCTCCATACAAGAACATGTTTCGAACATTGTCATTCGCTGAAGAAGTATTAATCATCTATTATATTAAAGATTCGGAAATAATTATCTTCATCGAGCGGGAAATACAGAAAGCAGTCATGCGCTTTGTTATTTTTTTGTTAAACTGTTGTATTCTTGACAGGAACAAAATTTAAACTACGAACTATTATAGTTACAGAAAAATACAATTTTTATTTCTCTGGTCTTTTTTTTTTCTTTATCACAAAATGCCGATAACTTCATAGTACAAGAGCCAGGGAGAAAAAAAATCAGTTATTTCTTTCCAATTGTTGATTACTTTAATGAAAGCTATGTATAATTACTTGTCAAAATTTATGTGTCTTACAAGTATAGGTAGGTGGAATGAAAAATAGTGACTGCTTCAAAACGTTAACAAATATTAATTTTTCATTCGGAGCTATATATCTTTAAAACTACCAACAACACAACAAAAAATATAAGGACATCATTTAAAGTAGAGTAAAATTCTTATAATGAGCCATAATAGAGCTATTAACGTTCGATAGTTCCCAAGATACAGCTTAAAAAGCAACATTTCATAATCAAATGAAATGAAAAATCATAAGTTTGTGAATTTATTTTGAGAAATCTATATCTCAAAAACCATTCGAAGGACAGATGTGTATCATCACTCAAATTAAAGCTAGTTTAATGTAATGTTTTGGTAACATGACATTAGCAAAACAATGCACTTAGACTTTAAGATAAATTTTAATTATGATAAATTCAAGAAGTAGTTCATACTCAGAATAAAGAAATTGAGATCCACAAAATGTCGTAAAATATTATTGTACCATTGTTATGCTAAATAGCCACCTGGCGCTATCTAAATGTCAATATGTAAATCACTACGATCTTCACTCAAACATCGGATATTAATATATGTACCATTTTTTGTATATTTTTTTTATTGTGCAAATTAATAACCATGTTATATATTGTAATATTCATAAATGTATCATTTGAATTCTGATCCACTAAAAGCTAAAGTCTTACACGTAGCTTCTATCGATAGCGTTTAATAGCCCAGAAAGTCGACTAAGCCCAAACTTGGTTAACCAAAGTGACCACCAGTGGAGCGGTACCTCCCCCTTTCTCCTACCCCTGGCCATTGGTTCCACAGCCAATATTGTAACCCCTCTCCAGCGGACCTGGTTTTCTTCCTTATAAGGCTTATGTGGCAGTAGAAAGGTAAAGGATATTTGTTTGAATATTTAGATTTAGCCTTCAAATTAAGACTGTATTGAAAAAATAATTTAATTTCCTCTTCAAGGAACCACATCCTTAGGAAGCAGTGAGTAGTAATGTACATAGTGGATCAGTACATTCCAGTGCTTTATTTGGAAATGCATATTTGACCTTTGTATAACATCGCTTTCTCTGAATTTCACATACTCTATGTTATATCTATTCTTTCTTTCGTAATGGCCAACAGCTAGTTCCTAAAGAATTTGCTGTCGCCTTCTCGACAGCAGGCAAGTTCCTTACGAACTAAAACTTTCTTCCTACAAGGACCTATATCTCGTTCCTGCAGGACTTGTGATCCCCTTCTCGACTGTAGGCTGGTTCCCTACGAAGTGAAGCTACCATCCTACGAGGATTTGCGGCAAGTTCTCGTTAAATTCATCCTGTCATTCATATCCTAACCAGCGGATACTATTCCTGGAGACACGAGGGAGGAATACAAGCCTGGAGGGTAGCTCTCCGCCAGATCCTGCAGGAAGGTGCTTTCGTCCTACCTAATACTATTCCTATAGAGGTGAAGGAGGTCTGTAATCCCGGAGGATCAAGATTGAACAAATTAACAATCATTTAGCAATCAGGATTGGATATAAACCAAAACTAACTCTAGTAGAGGATGTGGAACAGTGATTAATTAAAAGTTTTTTTTTTGTTTCACATCCCCTTTATTCATAAAATAATTACAAAATATAAACATATGTACAATACAGTATATATAATTTGTTGATTTTTGCCCTTTTACTGGAGCTGCGCTCCATTCTAAGGGATGGCTCGATATAATACAAAATTTTTGAAATTGCACTGTTCAATTTGAAAATATGTGAGGTCCTGGGGCGCACTTCAATTTTTTGACTTTTCACTAAATCTGAAAATACTAAAACTAAAAAACTAAAACTGAAAATTGTGTCACTGTCACTTTTGCTGGGTTAAAGTTGTGATGGTCTCGGGTGTAAATCCTGCCATCGGACTGGTGGAGGTGCTGGTGTCAGTGCCTGGAAGAGTGGATTGGTCAAAAATTGGAGGGAGTCAAAGAACTTGACGTGCCTCCGACCAATGAACTCTGGCACTGTGGGCAGTTCTTTTATTTATTATTTTATCGACATTGCTAAGTAATATGTACAAAAATTAATAATATGTAAAAAATGATAATATGTTTTTATAAAAGAAAATAATATATAAATTTGAGAGCTTTGGTGAGGCTCGAGGTGCTGCGCTCTGGTGGATTGTAGCTGAACTTATTACTCCCACGCTACATTATTAATATATGTAGCTATAGTAATATTTTATATAATGTATTAACAGTTATGATGTAGTAGGTATAATAATTATACAATTGAAAGAGATTATTTAGATGAAATGAATTAATAATAATGTTTATATGATTATAACCAGTCGCTAATGAGTTTGGTACAAGATCATGATTACTTGGTTAAACTGCGTGGCATGGCGAAAGATGAGATTCAACTTTTTTTACAAGCAGAAAAATACTATAATCTCGGCATACACAAACTTTGTCACAGCGTCTTCAAAACTGCATCGACCAAAGTGATGATTCATTATGTTATTTTATTTATTTATTTTTCATACAGATAGTCTGATTATGTTCATCTTGTCTATTCTTTTGTTTGTATATATTTTAAGAGAGTT
>NW_027105445.1:79322-79963 GCF_000696795.3 Halyomorpha halys | reverse complement strand
GGGCTGTTTTGACGGAAGTCGAAGTCAGAGTGAGTTTGTTGAGAAAGTTTTTGAGTTTGTTCAGTTGAGTTTCTGTGTCAAAACAGCCCTAACGAGGCCCTGCTACGTGGGGCGAAACGTTGACTCAAATAAAAATATTACTGAGGTTTAGATATTACTATTTGAACTTAATTTGACCGCACCCAGACCAAATTCCATTTATTATTTATCAAATTTTTATCTTATAAGTGAGTCGCGATCAACTTGTTGTCTTAGGCGTAGACAATGAGAGAAGAAGGGGTATGAAATGCATTCTATATTTATACACTGTCTTTCAGTATCAGGTGCATTCCAGCGAGGTATAGGTAGATAAGTAATTTATACGTTAAAACTATTTTTTAATTTTTACGTTTTCGAGATATAGGCACATGAAGAAAATAAATTTCTAGACCCAATTTTTTATAGCAGCATTCCGTACATCTAAAAAAATAAATAAATTCGATTTTCCGTCTCATTTTCAAGATAGATTTTTACTAGCTTAAAATGTATTTTAATTTTGTTTATATATCTAGCCTACTCATCTCTCTTTTCTCAGTCCGCCGGTGTTCCTCAAGGTAGTATCTTAGGTCCCATTCTTTATATGGTTTATACAGCTGACATCC
>NW_027105445.1:75043-79272 GCF_000696795.3 Halyomorpha halys | reverse complement strand
AAGTTTCTCTCACAGCTCCCTTTTTTTTTGCTTGACCTAGATTTCATTTCCTTTAAACAATCTTTCATGATCTTATCATGAAAAGATTCACTTGTTTACCGGTGGCGTGTTGTTCATCTCTTTTAAGCTGTATTCTATTTGGTGGTACAGAAATATTTACCATATACTTCAACTAATCAGTTGTTTACTACTATTCGAGAAATGTTATGGATCTTCCGAAATATAATATAATAATCCCTCTTCATCCTCACTACTTCTCTCTTGAAGTGTTCCTCAAGGTTCATCCTCCTCATCTATCCTGTTTTCCATCTATTTAAATGACTTCCTTAATGTTTTCTGCCACCCACCATAGCATCTGTAGCCGATGAGGTGGCAAACATATATATCAGGAGTGGCCAACGTTTCTGTGTATAAGATAAACTTTTTATTGGAAGATTGCTGATTGACCGTGCGTATCAATAAATGGAATTTGGTCCGGGTGTGGTCAAATTAAACTAAAATAGTAATATTTTGTACTATTTTTATTTGAGCCAACGTTTCGCTCCTCGTTGAAGGGCTTCAAGCCCTCAAACTTCGTCAGGGCTGTTTTGACGGAAGTCGAAGTCAGAGTGAGTTTGTTGAGAAAGTTGTTGAGTTTGTTCAGTTGAGTTTCTGTGTCAAAACAGCCCTAACGAAGCCCTGCAACGTGGGGCGAAACGTTGGCTCAAATAAAAATAGTACTATTTGAGTTTAATCTGACGACACCCGGACCAAATTCCATTTATTATCAACTTAGTGTGTCGCGATCAACTTGTTGTCATAGGCGTAGTCAACGAGAGAAGAAGGGGTATGAAATGTATACTATATTTATACACTGTGTTTCAGTATCAGGTGCATTCCAGCGAGGTATAGGTAGATAAGTAATATAAATGTTCAAAACTATTTTTTAATTTTTTAAATCACCTATTAAGTTTTCGAGATATAGGCACATGAAGAAAATAAATTTCTAGACCCAATTTTTGATAGCAGCATTCCGTACATATAAAAAAATATATCAAAATATTTCAATTTTTTTATCAACTGCAATGTATAAGTTATTGTACTATTTGTTCGTAAATATTAAAAAGTTGTTATAAAGCTGCAGAGTATGGGTGATAATTTGATTTCACTTTTGCGATTTTTTGGGGCTAGGAAAATGTATTATGAAAAAAATTATATGTCTTAGTTTTTGCTAATCTTTCAATAGCTCACTGAGTGCACATCATACTGAAATACAGATATACGGCTTATCTACCTACGTAAAAAAACAACAATAATTATTTAAAAGGCCAAAAAACTCACGTATAAGCAAATAGAATATGGATAATTAATACCTTTTCATCCATATGAAATATATCAGAAACTATTGCTAGAAAGCTATGTCTTCTACAATCGCTTCAAAGTCTATCAGTACAAGAGCCGGTAAGAAAAACAGGCAGTTATCTCACCCCAATTTTTGATTACTTTAATGAAAACTGAGGAGTCTGCCAAGCATAGGTAGGGGGAATAAAAAATGGCGGCTGTTTAACCTTAAATAACATTAATTTTTCATTCGGAGCTATATATCTTAAAAACTAGCTACAAAACTATTTAAAGAAGATTAAATTTGCTGAAATATTAGCCCTAATAGAGACACTTAGGTCCAATAGTTCTCGAGATATAGCCTTTTCATAAAAATGTTGTATGGAACGTACTGAAATATTAGTAGTTAGTTAATTTATTTTGAGAAATCTATATCTCAGGAACTATGTGGCGTACAGATGTCTATTAACACTCAAATTAAAGCTAGTTTAATGAGCTATAAAGCGCTTAAAAGTAGTTTAAAGAGCTCCGAATACAAAATTATTTATTTTTAACGTTTTGAAACAGCATTTTGCATTCCTCCTACTTATACTTGGCAGACACATACATTTTGACTAGTAATTATACCTAGTTTTCAATTAAGTAATCAAAAATTGGGGTTAAATAACTGTTTTTTTTCTCATATTGGGGTCTTGTACTATATGGTATACGGGACATTGCGAGCAATCAACTCAAATTGGCCTCGTGATCGACTTGTTGTCCACCTCTGATATATATATAATATCCATTTACCCTTTTGACATGCTCCATGTATCCAGGAAGTCATTGAAAGTATTCATCTCTGAGATTTTTGAAAATAAGTTGAACCTGAGTCTAGCAAAAACCAAGGCCATTCTGATCGGGTCAAAACTTTTCCTCAATGCTTTTCGTTCCTACATCATGGAAGAAAGAGTATACTAGAGGAAGTCATATTTGACAGTTGTTAGTTGCTACTGAACGCCGTATGCCAGATTAAAAAAAAAAGTTGAAAGTTAATTAAAGCGTGTTCATATTTTGTAATTATTGTTTTTTTAATTACAATTAATTCTTAGTCACTTTATTATTGCAAAAAATATTAAATGAAAATTAAATATTCTAAAAAATAATTAACGGGGGAAGACTCTAATTGTATTAAAATACTTTCGGATAGCAGTCGCTTGTCATGGTTAGGAACGATGGCTAAAATGGAAGTATTATCAAAGTCGAAAGAGTGTTTGAAAATTAAACTATGTTCAGATAATTTAGAAGCATTGAAGTTACGGGAAGGTACGGAATACTTGTGTTGCGTTATGCGGTCTTTGAGTAATTTTTTTGTTTCACCAATATAATATGCGTTACAATTAGTAGTAGAACAAGGGATACGGTACACAACGTGAGAATGGTATTGAGGAGGAATGGGATCTTTAAGATGGGAATAAATAAAAAGAAAGTTATTATGAGCTTTGCAGGCGGAGGTATATTACTAACAAACTAAACCTGTCCCTTGCCTATTCCCAAATTAATTTCTAAAAAGATATATAAAATATTTTATATAATATATATGTATATTAATAATTTACCGTATTCAATTTCAATTATGAAGATGGGCCCGTTTCATTATAAAGTACAAACTAATACTACTACTATTGTCGACTTATCTTAATTCAATTACACAGACTTGTACAATAGTAACTTGTACTTTAGTATTTTTTAATTCCTATAATATCACTAATTGTCATCCCTATCATGAAAAAAATAAGTTTAGTATTATTAACACACTAATTTCTAAAATTGTACTATGAACTAATACTATTAGCTTTCATTATGAACCGGACCCAGGTTGTGAAATTTTACCACGAAAAGAGAATGAAACCAAAATTATATATAATTGTCGTAGTGAAATATTTGCTTGAAAAAAAAAATATATTTTTTATTAAATTAATATTTTTTTTACTTCTTGGGAGGAGGGCACCTGCCTAGTTTTCTGACGCAATTTTAATCAAAATAAAACATGTCTAAAATAGATAATGAAAAAGAAATAATCATTTTATCTGATTATGATTGTTTTGAAGACATTGACTTTCGCAACATTCCTCTCCATACAAGAACATGTTTCGAACATTGTCATTCGCTGAAGAAATATTAAAGATTCGGAAATAATTTACTGTATCTAATAAAACGGAGAGTAATAACTTTGTGATATCAGTAATTCATATCAACTTCGAACGGGAAATACTGAGATCGCATGACTGCTTCGTTATTATTTGTTTAACTGTTGTATTCTTGACAGGAACAAGATTTAAACTACGAACTATTATAGTAACAGAAAAATACATTTTTTTTTTGTTTACAATTTTTATCTTCTCTGGTTTTTTTCTGATCATAATGATAATATATTTTTATAAAAGAAAATAATATATAAATTTGAGAGCTTTGGTGGATTGTAGCTGAACTTCTTACTCCCACGCTACATTATTAATATATGTAGCTATAGTAATATTTTATATAATGTATTAACAGTTATGATGTAGTAGGTATAGTAATTATACAATTGAAAAGGATTGTTTTGTTGAAATGAATTAATAAAAATGTTTATATGATTATAACCAGTCGCTAAAGAGTATATACAATATTATGGTTACTTGGCAAGGTGAAAGATTAGGTTTAACTTTTTTAAAACTTTTTATTATGTATAAATACTGATTAATTTTCAACTTTTAAATTTATGTAAGTTTTATAGAAAATAAAAGAAATCTTATATTTCTGAAAAATAGACATGACCTGTTCTTTCGGGTTCAAATACATAATTGTTGAATTTCTTTTTGATTACATTATTTGCTGAATATGAGAAGATGATCTTCTCATTTTGAATCTAAGATAAACAATAAACA
>NW_027105445.1:66329-74993 GCF_000696795.3 Halyomorpha halys | reverse complement strand
ATAAAATATTTTATAAGTATACAAATGTTTACTGTTTTTATTTTATTTTTTAATAAACAACTTTCTCCATTGTATGCGAAACAATTATTTATTAGTATAACGAAAAGCCTTATCCTTAACTTCATTCAAACATTAATATATATCCATCTCTCCAATTATCTTCCGCAGTTCTGTAAATGGTAAATATTAATGCAACCTCACAAAAATATAATTGTTTAATTTTTCATCTCATTTATATTATTATTAATGTCTTATTTAAGTTTCCTACACATAAAATAATGTAGCCAGACAAATGCTATTCAAATTATCCAATTTATTATTTTTAAAGGACCGAGTATTCCAGAATAAAGATCGATTTTTCATTTTATTTCATATAATATATTGAAACGCGATTTTAAAATTGATATTAAATTTTCATTTTCTGCATCTTCAAAAACAAATAAAGGGATCCTAATATGTAAGAAATTAGAAAACTTAAGATAAATCGGTACTTATCTTAAAATCGATACCATTTTCATTTTCTGCATCTTCGAAAACAAAGGGACCCTAATATGCAAGAAATTAGAAAACTTAAGATAAATCGATAGCGTTTTCATATTATAACTTATTACCAGTATCTGCCTTGCTATGTGTCAAAGGCGATTTTGCCCTTCAAAAAGTATTGACGTCAATTGGAATTTTAATTAAATATTTCTTCCTCATTACGAATTCTTTATTGAAATAATTAATAAAACATTAAACGAAATTAGCAGTTTGTTACAATTATGTTTTTTTTACGTTTGTTTGTTATGTACACCGTGAATATACTAATATTTTCATTACATTATTATGTATCTTTCTTTTGTATAGGTGTTTAACATAAACAATCTTTCCATCTCATCTTTGCACCCATCTATTGTTTTACTCAGTGTCTCATTTTTCTTTTTTCCTCTTTTTACGTTTATTTTACAAATGTTTGTGAAACGGACATTATTTAAAAAATATCTTTGTTAGCAAAACATAATTCAAATTTTATATTTTTTTAATTTTGATTACTTCGTAGCTAATTAGAAGAATTTTTGCAGTTTTATTTTAGATAATCTGTTATTGCTGACCGTAGATTCATTACGAGGAAGGGTATAGTTGGGAGTAGTAATAAATACAAATTTATTTTAATTTTATTTGTGATGACGTTTCGGCCTAAATTCCAAGTCTTCAAGGTGAAAAATAAAACGAGATAACAGTCACAATAGAATGAAAATAATAATACCAGTATCACAAGAAATTTTGAAGAAAATATAATATAAAGTGGCAACGTATAATATTATAATAGGTTAGGATTTATAAAAAAAGATTACAAATATTACAAAATGGAAAACAATAGTGACTAAATCTCATTATACCAAGAAAAAAATAATTATAAAAAATGAATAAAATTGAAAATACAAAGAATGGGTTAACTTTCTTGCTGTTCCTTATTATTCCGTGAATAATTTCTTATTATTCACAAAATTTAGCAATAAAATACGATAAAATTGTCATTTTACAAATCAAAAATGTAATAATACCTTATTATGTATAATAATATTTATATTTATTATAATTACTAATAATATTAACGACGTTGGGAGGTATAGTAGTGGACGAGATATTATGGACCCAGTTTTGTTGTCCTTTAGAGTAAATTTTGGTGGATAGTGATCCCAAAGTTGCCATAGCTATCAGCTTAAACAGCACTGATGAAACTTTACAAAGTGGAGCGAAACGTCAGAAAATAAATATCGATTGGCATTGAATCTTCGGGTTCGTTAGGCCTTCATTATTATTATATATATAAATAATTGAGTGAATAATTTCAAATAATGAAGAAGATGATCAGGGTTGCTGTAAAAAAGAAAAACAGTTAACCACTATTTATTTTCCTTACGTTTCGTGCCATATTGTAGGGCTTCAGGACTAGAAAGATAAAAAACAACTAAGAACATTTCGAGATAGTAAGATAATAAGATACAAAAATGTATATTAACGTAGCGTTAATATTATGTAAAAATAAGTGAAAAAAATTATATACAAATTAAAAGGAAGAAGAATAAATACTAATAAATGATAATAATTATAATAATATTATAATCATTATTAATTTTATTTTTATTTATTCTTTCACGACCTTTATTTAATCTCAGCTCACTTCTTTATTTTCCGTCTTTTTGTGAGCTAAATTTTATTTTGCTCATATCTAATTTTCTGTTTTTGCGTCTGCTGTACTTTTTTAACCTTATAGTTTACCTAATTTTTATTATTATTATCATTGCGTATTTTATATTAATACTATTTTATTTCTTCATTCCTTTTATGCCTATATAATTCTTTTTCGCTAATTTTTACATAATAGTGACCCTACCTTAATTTACCTTTTTTATCTTATAATCTTACTATCTCAAAATGTTCTAAGTTGTATTTGTATCTTTTTAACCCTACAAATAACGCGAAAAGTTAAAAAATAAATACTAGTTAATTATTTTTGTTTCTTTTTTGACCGCAACCCTGACCATCTTCTTCATTATTTGAAATTGTACTGTCAATTATTTGTGTATATAATAATAATAATGAAGGGCTAACGAACCTGAAGGTTCAATGCCGATACCAATAATCGCTCTCTACTTACATCTTTCCAGTGATGCCCCTCCAAAACTAATTCTACTAAATTAGTTTTAATGCAATCCTCCCATCAACGTTTCGGTCTACTCTTCGGTTCAGTGTTTTATAATATTTAAGGGATCAGCTCGTTACTAAGCCCTACAACCTTACACGCCCATCTTATACGCTGCAATGCTATAACCTTTTTTGTATCTTTTTAGCCATGGTGAAGTCCTACAAAGTGAGGCAAAACGTCGGAAAATAAATATTGGTTAACTATTTTTTTTTTCACATCAACCCTAACCATCTTCTTTATATTTCAAAGTATACATTCTTAAACTGGAGTTAATTATTTTCACTTCAAATATTGGGGAATCTTTTTAATTAATTAAAAATTGAGAGATGTGTCTCAAAAGCATGTGTCTATTGAAATGTCTAGAAAACTACAGACTGAGCACAAACGTGTGTAAGCAGCACAAACCCTAGCCTAAAGGGTCTTTGATTCGCCCAAACACAACCCTTCAAGGGTCGGCCACAAATTAAAAGCAAGCTTTTACAAGTCAATCCACATGCGAAGAAGGCTGTAAAATTCACTTGGTCTCTCAATAATTTTATAAATATAATTATACGCAATAATGACTGTTTTGTAGTATTTTGTAAACTGAAAAAAATATATGAGTAGGGCGTTCAATCCTACGTCACTTGTAGGACGAACGGCGCCTTAAGGTTTTCGAAAATAAAGTATTAGTTTTTTTTTACCTCAACTCTGACCCTCTCCTTCATATTTGAAATTATACCGTCAATTATCTTTATATACAATAAAATTCTTTTAAATATTAGAAGATGGTCAAGGTTGCGGTCAAAAAATGGAACAAACAGTTTATAACTATTTTAATGTCCGACGTTTCGCCTCACTTTGCAGGTCTTCATCAGGACTAAAAAGATACAAAAAAAAACTGAGAATATTACAATAATAAGGTAATTTAAGCTAGGATAAATATTATGCAAAAATAAAGTGATAAGAAATTACATATAAATAAAAAGAAGGAAGACATACAATAGTATCAATATAATATGTCTTCCTTAGAAAGTAATATCTACTTTATTTACTTATTTTTACATAATATTTATCCTAACTTAAATTACCTTATTGTATCTTATTGTTGTAATATTTTCAGTTTTTAAAAATCTTTTTAGCCCCGATGAAGCCCTGCAAAGTGGGGCGAAACGTCAGACATTTAAATAGTTATAAACTATTTGTTCCATTTTTTGACCGCAACCCTGACCATATTCTTATATTTAAATTTTTACGCCCAACTATATATACATATATAAAATTCTTTTAGTTTGGAGTGAATACGTTGTTTCAAGTCTTGCTAATTAAATATAGTTGTTTATTTTTTTTTTAATATAGCACACATATAAGTTTTTTAAAGACGTTATATGTTTGCACAATTAAATTAGGAAATATGTGATAAAAATTTTAGAACGAAAGTTGAACTTACAGGTACGACCTACTAATGAGGGTCAGTATTGAACAAACAGCTCGGAATTGTGAGCTTGATATCTGATTTCCAAGGGCGTTGAAGAACCAGTTAAACTCGCTCAATATCAATTTACGAAGCTTGAATGAAAACTTTGCATAAAACGTTTTATAAGATGCAAAAACAAAACAAATATATAGTTCGAAGCCAAGAGATTTGGTACATTTTAGAACTGAAGGGTTGAGCAATTATTGTTAAATGTTCATATTATGCTGGGTCCATACGTTTATCACTTGCCGCAAATCCAAGACTTGTACAAATTCTTGGCAAACAAAGGAAGCGACAAACGTTGGAGCGAATTACATTCGATTTACTCTATTTTTATTATAAAAAAGAAATTAAGATAACTGAAATGAAAAACGTAAATATCTGCAATGTATGTTGTAGATTTATTAAAGAGTTCATATAAATAGTACTACATAACCTATAAAGTCAATCTTCGTTCTAGAATTTTAATCAGAATTTTTTTAATTTATTTACCTAGACATGTAATGTCTTCATAAATATATATTTGCGCTTTGTTAAATAAATAAAAAATTATTAAAGTTATTTGACAAGATTTTTGACAAGTCCGACGTTTCTGCCAATCCGACCATCCTCAGGGACATCTTAATACAATTTTGTAACTAAAATATTTAAACACTCAACTTCATGCATGCTATTCTGCCCAGGTCCCAGGTCGGACTTATGTGTTGAGAAAAAAAATGGATAAAAATTGAATTATTCATTTAAACAAAATTAACCAGTCTCAAGAAAGTGTAAAGATTATAAATATAATAAGATAACAGTATCCAGTATGAAGTGGTCCGAAACAGCTTTCAATAAGATTAAAGAAGAATTTTTATTGTTATTTTTAGATACTAGCCCTAATGTTATGTTAGAACTTTTGTCATTATTTATTGAACTAGTTAAAGTAGAAGGAAAGATTTTTTACAATAAAGAATAAATTGTTGTTGTGACCTGGGCAGAATAGCCTGCAAGAAGTTGAGTGTTTAAATATTTTAGTTACAAAATTGTATTAAGATGCCCCTGAGGATGGCCGGATTGGCCGAAACGTCGGACTTTAAAATGAAATAAAAAAATGTGTTGAGACAAAAATGGATAAAAATTGAATTATTTATTTATTGCTGTTTACAACAGTACATTATAATACATTTAGTAAATTTGATCTAAGTAAAATTTGAGTGTTACAGGCGTGTAGAGAACCTACCCATTGTCATTCAAATGACGTTTTACATTAGCAGGTCTCGTAGCCACCTTCTTTTCAAACGCCTCGGCGGATTACCAGGAATGGAAGAGGAAGCAAGGTTAAAAACTAGTGGATTTGGGTGGTTAGGGGTTTGTGATGGAAGGATTGATATCTGGTTCGGGCTAGATCAGTTACATAGGAAACATTAAAGTCTTTATGGATGATTTTATTTGCGACAAAGTAAGGAGCATTGAGGATTTTGAATTGTAAGAATTGGATACGAGATGAATTCGAAGGTTTAGTGGAGCCCCAAAGCTCAACTCCATATGTCAGATTGCCCTTATTACAGTCATGTAGATCAGTCTTTTGTAATGAATTGGAAGTTTAGACCGTTTGTCAAGTAAGTGCTGTAATAGTCGAAATCGAAGAGCAGTTCCCTGTCTTTTCAGTCTTGTGCGAGGATTCCAGGTTAGTCGTTTGTCCAGATGTAGTCAGTCCAAGGTAGTGGATTCGACAACGTTAACTAGATTTGAAACAGATTATTTACGTAGAATCGATAAAATTTTAAAATATACAATCCTAAACAAGAGTTGATTATTGAATTTAAAGGTTGAGGAAATTCTTTGATTAATTAAAACCAGTCGGCAGTTCTAAAACTATACAAACTTGTGGATGCAGCACAAGTGTCTTTTGATTTGTACCAAAAATTCGACACCCGACGAATTGAGCATAAATTCAAGCAAACTACCAGTCAATCCAAATAATCCGTCCATACGCTTGTGCATGCGGGAATTCACCATTATTTGGCATATATAGAGGTACCTTTAGGAGAGTTGTTATGAAATCTGTGAAATTTTGTGGCACTTGGAAGACTGCTGTGAAAGTTCGACGGTTCAGTTCAAACACTGTCATGATTCTATTGTTTATAACAAACTGATCATGCCCGAACCAGATATCCATCCTTCCATTATATACTCCCAAACCATCAAAACACTCTATTTCCTAACCTTGCTTCTTCCTCTATTCCTAACATTCCTTCGAGGCGCCTGAAAAGAAGACGACTTCGAGACCTTCTTGTGTAGAAATGTGATTAGAGTGCCACCAATTGGTAGTTTCTATATATGCCTGAATCATTCCATTTTGAGCTTACATCAAATTTATTTAATCTGTTTTCAACAAAACAGTTGGTGAAAAATAGAGCACTCTACGATGATCGGTTTAACTGATTATATTTTTAAGTCATGATACCTAGCTTAATGATAAGAACGCCGTATTTGACAACCGGTATGACGCCACTGGGACACTTCACCTGTGTCTATAAACCGGGACACTGTTTGAATGTATTTATCAAATAAATTAAAAAGTTGTTTAACGAAATAATTATTACAAAAATAATGATTATTTAGAGTCTGCAACGAAGGCGATTAGAATCCGGCCTGAGAGGGTGAATTTTTAATTGTTGATGGCTCAATGGAATGAAAACATTACTCCCAACTCTGGTTAAAATAGGTCGGTTACTTATTGTTCCGGGTAACCTACGGCAACCGAAAGGTTGCCATATATAGGATTAGTAGCGCTCCAAGTGGCCAACAGCCAAATCTCACCTCCTCCAGCATCCTCGGGGGCAAGAGAAGTGACCAGGCGAACGAGAGATAGCCATCTTGTTTGTATATTTTGCCAACTCAGTTCTTTTTTTCCCTTCTTCTTCACAATCCTTGGTAATGAACATAAGTGAGTAGAGAGACTCAGAAATGCCCCCCCCCCCCGAGCAGAAGAGAGGGAGAGAGAGAGAGAGAGATCAGGAAATGAGGGAATTCAGAAGATAAGGAGGGAGAAGCCAGAGAAAGGAGTAAGTCCAGCTAATGCAACAACCAACATCTACATTATTACCAACCACCTCATTACATCTATAATTTTCCATAGTCCAGTCTTTCAAAATTTATTAACCCATCTAACCATAAATGTTTCATTAATTATATTATTTCAATTTATTGAGACAAGGTAATTATTTATTAAATAAATCAAAAATTTGTATCCTTTTTTGTCTCAAAACTTTTTATTTTTCACCAGTCCAACGTTTCGGCCATTCTAGCCATCCTCAAGGACATCTTCAATTATAATTTCTTCCTCACATTAATTTAGAGTTTCTTTTGCAGGCTATTCTTCCCAGGTCATTTCATTTATTATAAGTTAAAAGCCTATTTTTTTTTTTTAATTTAAAATCATAAATATTTAATTCTTCTTATATAAGATTATCCACACAAATTCACTACCATATAAAAAGTTTGAGAATTAGAATAAATACCAAATTGAGACAAAAATGCAATTTAAAATAAAATAAATTAATTTTAAAACAAGGCTGACCTGTGTGAGTGGGAGGTTATAAATGGTTTGTTACATGGTAATGAATTTGTGTGGATAATCTTATATAAGAAGAATTTAATATTTATGATTTTAAATTTAAAAAAATAAAAATAGGTAACTAAACTTAAGCTTATTAATAATAAATATGACTCTCTAATAATTGACTTTTTAAATAGGCTTTTAACTTACAATAAATGAAATGATCGGGGCAGAATAGCCTGCAAAAGAAACTCTAAATTAATGTGAGGAAGAAATTTTAATTGAAGATGTCCTTGAGGATGGCTAGAATGGCCGAAACGTTGGACTGGTGAAAAATAAAGAGTGTTGAGTCAAAAAAGGATACAAATTTTTGATTTATTTAATACATAAATGTTTCTTTCGCCCACCCCATACACCACTTGTAATTCATATAATATAGTTTTATTATCATCTAGTCATGCATTATTTTTCATTTATATACAGTCTTCTCAAACCCAACCAGCCAACCAAAAGTGAAGTGTGTCTGGCAATGAAGATGAAGGCATACTTCATACATCTACAAATAAGTTCTGTATGTTAGTTAAACAGCTACTTATATTTATTTCTTGGGTTTATTATTCATCCAACAATTATTCCCTGAAAAAAGCAACATATTTCTGAAACATTTATTCTGAAATAGTATCTCATATTTGCAATTTCAATATTTTATTTTATTTTTATTAGATATTATAATTATTATATATTATATTATAAATGACCTGGGTTCAAATCCGGCTGTGGCAGAAATCGATTGTAGCCGTGTGTCGGCCCCTTGGGTTCGAGAACTCTTCGGGGTCCAACCAGCCTCATAAAGAAGATACTCTTAATTCTGTAAAAATCTGGTGGTCGAGTGTGATTCTGACCAAATCACCTCCTTGTACAACTGTTGGTCTAGTAACAAAGTTCCTAGACCTTCCTTACAAAGTACTGCAA
>NW_027105445.1:65579-66279 GCF_000696795.3 Halyomorpha halys | reverse complement strand
GAGTGGTTAGAGAGTTTATAATGGAAGGAGTGATATCTGGTTCGGGCTAGATTGGTTACATAGGGAACATTAAGGTCTTTATGTATGATTTTATTAGTGACAAAGTAAGGAGTATCGAGGATTTTGGATTGTAAGGATTAGATACTAGAGGAATTCGAAGGTTTAGTGGAGCTCCAAGATTAGCCTTATTACAGTCATGTGTATCAGTAATGAATTGGAAGTTTTGACCATTTGTCCAGTATGAGCTGTAAGAGTCGAAATCGACGAGCAGTTTTCTGTCTTTTCAGTCTTGTGTGATGATTCCAGGTTAGTCGTTTGTCCAAATGTAGTCCAAGGTAGCGGAAATGTTCGACAACGTTAACAAGATTTGAAACAGTTTATTTACATCGAATCAGAGTTAATTATTGAAACCAAAAGTTGAGGAAATTCTTTAATTAATAGAAACCTGTCGGCATTATAAAACAATACAAACTTGTGAATGCAGCACAAGTGGCCTTTGATTTGTGCCAAAAAACAGACACCCGACGAGTTGACCACAAATTCAAGCAAAGTCATACCAGCCAATCCAAATAACCCATCCACACGCTTGTGCATGCGGGAATTCGCCATTATTTGGCATATATAGAGGTACCTTTAGGAGAGTTGTTATGAAATCTGTGAAATTTTGTGGCACTTGGAAGACTGCTGTGAAAGTTCGACG
>NW_027105445.1:57266-62992 GCF_000696795.3 Halyomorpha halys | reverse complement strand
TATATTCCACAGATTTTTACACAACAGTTTACAACCATTGTAGCAACTGTCGTTGCACTACTATGATGTAAAATGTATGAAATTTGTCGAATGTACTGCCATGACGGTCACATTTCATTTTGACAGTATATGTATCGGCAAGTGAAATGTCCAAAAAAAACGTCACGTCAAAACTTGTTCCTCAGTGATACTTTTCTGCCTCGGTTGTGACTGGCATAGCGACTGAAATTGTGAAAACTTAATTCTTTACCATCATGGCAGTATCGTTACTCTAAGTGTGAGATGATAGTTGACAGTATTAACATTTGGAGGTGAAGATATTATCACGTCAAAACCCTTATACATGTTGTCATTCTACTGCCAATGAATTATCGGAAACTAAGTAATTCATTATTTTGTAATTTTACATATGCCTTTTGGCATGTAATGTTAATTTGTGATCCCTTAGGCAACCTCCACACAGGATTACTATGAATTCGTGAGAGGAGAAGCCTTCCAATGAAGACACTCCTGATATAGTATCCATCTAATGTACCAGATCCTTGCTCCAGAGGCGTTTCAGTCTTTTGTCGGATTTTGTGGAAGTGTGTCAGTCAGCAATGTTTGTTGTTAATGAGTAGGTTGGGGTGACCAGCGGGTGGGTTATGAAATGTTTTGTACTCTTTTTTTATTATGCCAGTCACAAATGTAATAGTAATGAAATGAAATGACATATGTCCCCTAAGAATAAATACATGGTTCATATATTAAGGTTTTTATCTCTGCAAGTATCTACAAATTTTCAAATAGGAGAATGAAATTACTTTGGTATATTGGCTTTACTATTGTTTATAATGTTAATCAATATATGCTTATTTATTTGATTACAATGATGTGGAGGTTTGGTTATACAATAAGTGGAGGAATAGGTGTTGTTTAAAAGAAAGAATGGATGAGGACTGGCGAACGGAGATGGGAAGAGAATTCCAGAAGGAGGTTTAGGAGGGCATATATAAATCATTCGGATGGGATTTGGTGTTTAATGAGTGGATGGATGAACGAAGAGTGAGGAGATCTAGGATATAGGTAGATTTTTTGATTTTTAGAACTTAGAATAGGAAAACACCAAGGAGGTATTGCCTTCGGGAGGTTGGATAGAGCCACTTCAACTTGGTATTCCAACAGGAGACTTGAGAGCGCCTTGGGAACCCAAAAATAAATCTTACAAAGCAATTCATGAGTCTCTTCAGTCTCAACTCTAATCCTGCAGATAGCCCTCCATACACCAAGGGTCCGTAGTCGAAGTGGGGGAAGACGAGAGAGGATACTAGGATAGTAGTGAAATTATTTACTGCCGTGACCTCATTGTCACACTGTGATAGTTATCAGTACATGCAATGGCAATGAAGCTACTATCACGTTAAAATCCGTTTACTAGAAAAATATTTGATATAAATAATAACAAGAAGACGATAGCAGTTTTATCGAAAAGGGTTAAGCATTTTGCCGTAGCAGTAGGAAAGTCGAGAAAAAATGATGTTAGTGATAATAATTACTAATGCAGTAACTACCGTTTTTTGCCCTCGTTTAGGATAGCATCCACTTAATTTTTTTTTTATTATTGTGCAGACGACAGTATAAAGAAATTACACGTGGAAGGTAAGAGGCCGAAGATCTTGACCTAGGCAGGGGGTTCTGCAGTGGCTGGTACAGGATCGATCCAACACTAGTAGGCTATTGTCCTTTATGCATTCTTTGTTAGCATCACCTTGTGCCATTGACTTCAGCATCTACTGTCGTTTGGAGCTAATGCATTTCGAATAGTAGTAGGGAAGTAAGAAATCGTCAGCTAATAGATAACGTGATGAGATGAATATTCGACCAGGAGCATCTTTAACCAAGTGAGGGCTCAGGGTAGTAAAAATATGAGAGTTTGTTTAAGGATAACATTCTAGATAATTATTAAAACTACTTCCAATATATGCTCACTGTAAGCAAAAATTATTCAGTAATACATATCAAACAGCTGGTGATCTACCTTGCTCTGATAGATAACCCAATCATATAGAAATAATTTTTAATTTTGCTTTCAAAAAATAAGATTTTTAATTTGTGTGCCAACAGAAGGAAACGCCTTGATGGTTTCATATGTGGCGTCATTTAGACATAAAGAACACTCTGATTTAGCGATTCACACTTTTTAGCTGTTTTTAAATGATTAAGTATTTTGCTGCTGAAATAAAAAACATAATTCTCCATATAGTTCTCCAACTTGAAGGCAAAATTATTACGTTTTTAGTTACTTTAAGTAGTCTTTCGGAATAAATATAACCTTTAATGAGCTTACGATTTGTATCTAATGTTATACTTACAACGAACTAATCTTCATAAAAATATAATCAATTATTTAGATTCAATAACAATTTTGGATCTGTTCTAGCCAGCTTTATCCAAATATTTCTAGTTTTGACTTTTTTTAGCACTTGAATAAACAATTTTTGTGGTGTTTTTATAGTAGAATTGTAGACATCGTATAAAGAGACCACATTGTCACTTTCAGAACGAGGAAAATCAAAATTGAATTGCGTTTTGAAACTAGATTTTTTTTTTAATTTACCATAATTTTAAACAGTAGATAAAAAGCCTTTTTATTTAGACGACTTATTAACAAGTTGTCATTCATAGGATCACTAATCGATGTTTTCTATTTAAAACAAATATGCTCATGTTACAATGACGACACTACTGTCAGAATATTCTTGTTTGATTTGAACTTATCTCAAAGATACAATACTCTACGTAAGAACAAAAAGGAGGAATGGAATAATTTTTCAAATAGTTAAATAAACAAATTGATAGGAAATTGGATAGTTTTACCTAAAATGCAGTTATAAAATTTTGTTATGATTATGTCAGAGACTTCTTGTAACATTTTCACCACTAGCTCTTTGTGGTAATGCTCGTTACCGAACGTTAGATAGCAAAAAGGTCAGTCATGAGTGGTGAAACCCACTATGCATCATAATTTTATTTTCACTGCTATTTAATGTTTTTAAGTAATTATTAATATGGCGCCAAATTCAGCTCACCCATTTTACATTTGGTAGTAAAACTAGTTTATTTATTTTTTAATAGTTTATTATTTTTAATTGATTGTTATAAAAAAGATACTTTTTGTTCCTATATGTGTATATTTAATGAACCGTACCAGAATCCGGATTTAAAGTAATTTTACTTAAACAATTTTTTTATTGTACTGAATAAACTCGATAATTTTTCGATTCTTTGCGATTTTATCGATCGATGATCGATTCTGTGCCTCTTGTTGCCAAGTACACCTGTTTGTCATTTACATGTGTTTTAGATAAATTTGGAAATGGGTTAGTGAAAGATTCCTTCGTAAGGTACCTACGACTCCGGGATTTCAGCTACAAAGATTGATGAAATATGTGGTAGGTTATTTTATTGAATTTCGATTTAACTTAAAAATGTCCATTTCAAATCAGTTAAAATTAAATACATTTATGTTGAAATTTTAAGTATTCTTAAGTCACAAATTGATCGTGAAATATACTAACTGTGAAAAAGTATGTCTGCAAACTGTTAGTGACCTAACCTCACTGATAGTGAATGAGTATTTCAAACAATTATCAATTCAGTACAAAAACTACTACTCATCGAAGATAAATAAAGAGGTAACATAAGTTTCTAAGTTATATTTAAGGTTCAATGCCGCTGACAATTACACAATTTTCGGGTATTTTCTACTGTAGCGGGTAATAATAGGGTATTTCGGGTAAAATGGATTTAAGTTATAAGCAGGTGTACAAGTGCAGTGCAGTAGGTTATGCACTAGTGCAGTATCATGCTAGTTCTTAAAATAATTCTTTTATGCAATCATTTGAGACTTTTTCTATTTCTAAAAAGTTATTATTTTTCCTTAGATATTGAATTTCATTTTGGGGTACGGGATTTATTTATTTTTAAGGCAATAGGATGAATATAATTTTGGGCCTTGGACTGATACAATATTAATAGTACAAGAGCCCAAGAGGAGAAAAAAGGCAGTTGTCTCACCCCAATTTTTGATTACTTTAAGGAAAATTATTTATAATTAATTGTCAAAACTGATGAGTCTGCCAAGTATAGGTAGGGAGAATAAAAAATGGCGGCTGTTTCAAAACGTTCAAAAAACATAATTTTTCATTCGGAGCTCTATATCTTAAAAAGTAGGAACAACACAAGAAAACCTAATAGAACATCATTTAAAGAAGAGTATATTTGCTGAAATATGAGCCCTAATAGAGTTATTTAAGTTAAATAGTTTTCGAGATATAGCTTTTTAAAACGCAACATTTCATAAAAATGTATGGGACGTATTGAAAGATCAGTTAGTGAATGTTTTCTGAAAAATTTATATCTCAACAACTATTTGACGTACAGATGTCTATTAAAACTCAAATTAAAGCTAGTTTAATGAGCTATAAAGTAGTTTATGATGTTTATCTTCGTAGGACAAATAGTTTACATGAAATTTGCTAAAATAAATTGATTTATAGGTGTTCGGAAAAATCTTCATTTGCCAAATTTATATTCATATGTGAATACGAAGATAAGTGTCATAAACTACTTTATAGTAAGTTAAATTTCCTTCATTTTGAGTATTGGCAGACATATGTGCGTCTCATGGATCTAGAGATATATTTTCTCAAAAATCGAACATTTTATACGAACAACTAGAAACTAACATTATGTGAATTTATTTTGTCAAATATCATAAAAACTACTACTCCTACAAAGATAAACATAATCAACTATTTTGTAGAAAATTTAACTAGCTTTAATTTGAGTGCTGAGACATCTGTACGTCCAATGGGTTCCGAAATGAAGGTTTTCATAAATAAAACTTATTGTCCGAACAACTATAAATTCATTTATTTTTGTAAATATCATGAAAACTACTTTTCCTACGAAGATAAAGGTCGTAAACTTCTGTATAGTACATTAAACTAGCTTTAATTTTAGTGCTAATAGACATCTGTACGTCACATACTTCCTGAGATATAGATTTCTCAAAATTAATTAACTAACTACTAATCTTTCAGTAGAGTTTTAAGAAATTTTGCTATAGAGCTCCGAATGAAAAATTAATGTTTTTTTAAGGTTTTGAAACAGCCGCCATTTTTTATTCTCCCTACTTATACTTGGCAGACTCATCAGTTTTGACTAGTAATTATACATAGTTTTCATTAAAGTAATCAAAAATTGGGGTGAGATAACTGCATTTTTTTCTTCTCGGCTCTTGTATTATAAGGTTGATGCGTTGTAACAGTTCACTGTGAAGACGTAGAGAGAGAAATGCGAAATGAGAAATAAAATTTTTTTTCCCCACAGTTTTTTTTTTACAATTAATTTCAGTCTACACACTAAATACAAATATTTCAATTTATTCTTTTTTTTTCTTTCCCTTTCTTGTCCATTCCATTTCACAATTTCTATTTCATTTGATCGACAAATTCACTCTCCCGAATTTCTCTCTCAGATCCTCCCCAGTGACCCACTAAACAAATTCACTATTATACAGCAGTGTGAGATCAAACCAGAGAAATACTAGTCACAGCAGTAGATCAGTTTACAGTAAAACAAACAAACAAATACATTTTACCAAAACAAAACTAATACATAGATTTAAAGGAAAATATAATAAAAAGTTGGTTAAAAGAAATACTTGATTGGATACATAAGTA
>NW_027105445.1:55584-57216 GCF_000696795.3 Halyomorpha halys | reverse complement strand
CGCCATTTTTTATTCCCTCTACCTATACTTGGCAGACTCATCAGTTTTGACTAGTAATTATACATATTTTTCATTAAAGTAATCAAAAATTGGAGTGAGATAACTGCCTTTTTTTCTTCTCGGCTCTTGTACTATAAGGTGATGCGTTGTAACAGTTCACTGTCAAGGTGTAGAGAGAGAAATTCTTTATTCATTCATACTGCCCAAATACATCGGGTTGCTACATTACACAGCATACTAATCAATATATAATCGGACATATATAAATTATATATTTTTACATGATATAATAAAATAGAAAGAAAACATCTTTTTTTTCCCCACAGTTTTCTTTTTCAATCAATTTCAGTCTACATACTAAATACAAATATTTCAATTTATTACTTTTTTCTTTTCATTTCTTGTCCATTCCATTTCACAATTTCTATTTCATTTGATCGACAAATTCACTCCCCCGAATTTCCCCTCTCAGATCCTCCCCAGTGAACCACTAAACAAATTCACTATTGGACAGCGATGTGAAATCAGACCAGAGAAATACTAGTCACAGCAGTAGATCAGTTTACAGTAAAACAAACAAATAAATACATTTTACCAAAACAAAACTAATACATAGATTTAAAGGAAAATATAATAAAAAGTTGGTTAAAAGAAATACGTGATTGGATACATAAGAAAAAAAAAATAACTATCTACATAAAAATAATAATAATAATACAAATAAAACATTACTATACGGTTAACGATCACGCCATTCCCAGTGCTGCATATTACTGTCATGATTGTAACTATCAAATTGCTACACCATGGTAGTGGCTAACACATTTGTAGCAAGAATATAATTGTATTGTAGTTCACTTTTATGGCTTATACTTGTGATAGTTAACGTGGGTTCATGTTGTTGACTTACGTGTAATTTCAATCACACCAAGGCTAGTGTGTGGCATTACAATCATTACTGTAACAATCGTAAAATTTTAGTTATGACAATTCTCCAAAAGTGTGTAAAGTCGCGGTTTTTGTCGGGTAAAAATAGTATTTTCAAGGCACTAAACGGGTAATTTATGGTCGGGAGAATTGGCAGTGATAAGGTTAGTGTTAGGTTATAAGATGCGATGTTTAAAATTAATAATGTTTCATTTAATGAACAACCAAATTTAACAGGGGTGAAACCGTAGAACCAGATTATTAGGCAGAAGTATCGAAGAGAGGACTTTAATTTGATTAATATTTAATTTTAATTCAAGTAAATGTTAATCAAGATTAACGCTCTGACCTTGAGCAGACTTGTTGCTTTAAATCACATTTAAGACTAATCGTTTGTGGGAACAATCGAATGAATAGTGCATCGAAGCTATTTTTTGTTCACAATGACTCCATCTATGTAGAAACAATATGCATTATGTACGATAAATGATTTATAGTCGACCGACTGCTGCCGATTAGCTCGACCAAAAATAACCGCTTAGCACCTTGAAAATACTCGTTTTACCCGACAAATACCCGTTTTATCCGACATATACCCGTTTTACCCGACTGTTACCGGCCACTTTACCCGCTCTTGGATAATCGTAACTGTTGAAAAAAACATTACCTAAGAATGATGTTTTCCCGCCTATCATTATTGCATTT
>NW_027105445.1:53813-55226 GCF_000696795.3 Halyomorpha halys | reverse complement strand
AGTACGATAGTCCATTTTGTAGGAAATTTAATTACCCCTTTTCTTGGGCATTGCCCTGGTTGCCACGCCCATGAGATACTTCTTATGGAACTATCCTATGTTCCTTACCTCTTCCCAGTATGAAATGCAAGAACATTAACCTTTTGTAAATACTCTTGAGACAGGACATCGATACCGCCGTAGAAGGATCCCTTGCGATGCCGACCGACTTAGATGAGCACAGAAGACTGTGGCTGCCTAAATTGGGCGGGAAGGCTTTGGAGGAGAGTCGTCAGGGCCTTTGGCGGGAATCGACCCCCAACACCTCCGCCGCTACCTCCTCCCGTCTACTACTACACCCGTGAGTATATTCTACGTGTTTATTAAAGCAGCCTATATGGTAAATCCATATTTCCATATTATATGGTTCATTTCCATTTGCTCAGACGAAATCTTTAGATTTAAAAAAAATATATATACATCAGGAATCATTAGATGTACAGATGTTTGACAGGAATCAAAATAAAGCTAGTTTAACGTGTCATAATTTTGTGTATAACACTTATCTTCGTAGTAGTAGTAGTTTTTATGATATCTGACAAAAGAAATTCACAAAATGTTGATTTCGAGTAGTTCCAACAAACTTTTAGATTTATGAAAAGTATATCTCAGAAACCATTTGAAGTAAAGATGTCTAGCAGCACTTAAAATAAAGCTAGTTTATCTTCGTATGGTTTGTACTGTTTGTGCTAATAGAATTTTTAATATAAAAGTTTGTCGAAACAACTATAAATCAAATATCTAGTCCAAACACTTCGTTTTAGCAAATATCATGTAAACTAATTCTGCCACGAAGATAAATTTCATAAACTACTCCATAGTAAATTTAACAGGCATTAATTTGAGTATTTGAGTATTGGCGAATTGCTGAAATAAATTGATTTATAGTTGTTCGGACAAATTTTCATTTGCCAAATTTATATTCATATGTGAATATCACAAAAACTACTACTCCTACGAAGATAAGTGTCATAAACTACTTTACAGTAAGTTAAATTTCCTTTATTTTTAGTATTGGCAGACATATGTGCTTCTTATGGATCTAGAGATATATTTTCTCAAAAATCCAACTTTTTATAGGAACAACTAGAAATTTACATTTTGTGAGTATATTTTGTCAAATATCATAAAAACTATTTTTCTTTTTAAGATGAGCATTATAAACCATATTATAGTAAATATAACTAGCTTTAATTGGAGTGCTGGCAGACATCTGTACGTCCGATGGTTTCTGAAATGAAGTTTTTCATAAATCAAACTTATTGTCCGAACAACTATAAATCAATTTATTTTAACAAATATCATGAAAACTACTATTCCTACGAAGATAAAGATTGTAACTTCTGTATAGTCCATTAAACTAGCTTTAATTTG
>NW_027105445.1:52182-52658 GCF_000696795.3 Halyomorpha halys | reverse complement strand
AAAAAACATTACCTAAGAATGATGTTTTCCCGCCTATCATTATTGCATTTGGTAAGGTTGATATGTGGGGCCCCCCATAGCTCAGTGGTTAAGACACAGCTTACCAATTTGATGTCTGTTGGCCACCACGGTTCGAATCCGGCCTGGGACGTTGACTTTTTTCATTGAGTGGCGGTCCCACAAAATGAAGAACTTTGACCCCCAACTATGGTTGGGCAGTATAGGACCAATGGGAGTCTTGGCCGAAAAAAAAAGAAAAGGTCGATATGTTACGACACGTGACTGTCAAGGGGTATATATACAACAGTTAAACGTGGCAGTTAACAAGACTGTCAGTCCATTAACATTACTTGAAGTATTATCACGTCAGATCCAGTTCATCAATACTGTCTCTATCGTAAACTATCATGCTGTTATGACTGCACCGATCAGTTACACCATGGTAGTGGCTGCGATTGTTGCTACAATAACGGATA
>NW_027105445.1:47274-48199 GCF_000696795.3 Halyomorpha halys | reverse complement strand
AAGGGGGGAAACAGAGAAATGGATTGAGAAGTAAACAAACAAATTCTAGGAAAATAGCACAGGAATAAGGCCCTTGCTCTTTTTAATTGGTTCTGAGAAATTCTCGATGTAGTTCTATGTGAAAAATTATTATTGCCACTGCTTTTAATTTGTCTTCAAAGATGAAAATATAGAATTTTTACGCATTATTTATGATAAATGATAATTTTCACCTTTTCAAGTTTCTTGTGTTATCTTGAATTTTACGTAGTTGCTTTGAAAAATGTATTTACAATTGAACAAATAATTTAAGGAAATACATGATTCAGGTCAAAATATGTAAAAAATAACATATATTTCAGAAAATATGTGATTTACAACAAAATATGTAACAATATGTAAAAAAGGCCAAATATTTAAAAATATGTGAAATAAAAATGGCTTCTTTTGGCCAGAAATGTCTTGAAACATCTTTAGTTAGTAAGGAATCGCAGATATCATGGTGAGGTAAAAATATGTGAAAACAAAAATCCTATCCCTAGTGATAACTACAGATAACTCTGAGATATAGATTCCTCAAATAAATTCACCAACTACTGATCTTTCAGTAAATTTTTTATGGAATGTTGCTTTTTTAAAAAGCTATATCTTGGGAACTATTGAATGTAAATGGCTTGTATTTTTATCAAATTTACTCTTCTTTAAATGGTGTTCTCTTAGGTTTTCCAATGTTGCTGGTAGTTTTAAAGATGTAGAGCTCCGAATGAAAAATATAATTTTTTTAACGTTTTAAAACAACCTCCACTTTTTATTCCCTCTACCTATACTTGGCAGATTCATCAATTTTGACTTGTAATTATACATAGTTTTCATTAAAGTGACCAAAAATTGGGGTGAAATAACAGCAATTTTTTTATCCCTGGATCATCAACCATGGCGTCCAAGA
>NW_027105445.1:46416-46935 GCF_000696795.3 Halyomorpha halys | reverse complement strand
TTGAGTCAAATATGATATCAGAAAACAGATGAAGATTAGTAGTAAATATGAGAAACATAATAATATAAATATGTACGTTTGTGTTATATTATATTATAGTGATATTATTTAATTATAATATTACTAATCACTTACCGATACAATAATATTCGTTTCAGCTCCGCCGCTGGTCCGGCCCAGGTCGGCCTTCGGTGGCATGGAACCGGGGTCTCGTCCCAACTCTGCCAAGCCCGAGGCTAAGCGCATGCGCTTCCAGCCCCCTACCCCGGAAACGCTCCTCCAGATCAAGCAGGCACTGGACGAACTACCCGTGGTAAGGAAAATATTAAACCTATTTTATAAAAGTACATATCTAAGGCAAAGAGGTATAAAGGTTTTAGCAGATCTCGTTTATCGACTTCCACTTTACTCGAGAAATAAAGTGAGGCGTATAGCTTCAAAACAAGCTTCATTCAAATTTACAAAACTGTCAGGAAAAAGAAAAAAACTTCCCATTCACAAATTTTTGTTATGTGTATC
>NW_027105445.1:40694-42056 GCF_000696795.3 Halyomorpha halys | reverse complement strand
TGTAATTATACATAGTTTTCATTAAAGTGACCAAAAATTGGGGTGAAATAACAGCAATTTTTTTATCCCTGGATCATCAACCATGGCGTCCAAGAGATTTAGATTTAAATTTTAGATAGAGCTGGTTTTGAAATGAACTTGGCTGATTTCATACCATTTTCTTTTAAAATACACCAATTTTTTTTCTTGTTAAAATTTTAAGAGAAAAGGTGTACGATAAACAAAACAAGGTCAGTTTAAAAACTATTTTAATTGAAAAATAAAAACACTTGAATTTGAATACAAGATAAAATTAATTTAAAAAAAAAGTCGATGCACAAAACAAATTAAGGAATAATTACTATTCAGGAGAGAAAAACATTTTATTAAAAAATGTTGTGCTGGCCAAGTTCATTGGACTGCCTTATACACAGCATACTTATGACTAGTAGAGCACAATTATTTATAATCTTATTAATAAAAATAGTCACAGTATATATATTTTTTAAATATCACATTATAAAAAATGTCTACATTGTGTACAAGAATTATACATAATTTATTTTTTTTCCTTTTTATTATTTATTATTTCTTCACATTTTTCCCAGCTTCTTATTGTTCTTTGATAATATTTTGAGGAAGCTGGAATCGCTTGCCGTATCTCTGGCAAACGCTTGGGGTACCCCAGGTGCTGTGGTACCCAATTTATGAACTTATATAATTTAGATTAATATATATTAGTGTAATATATAGAAAAATAGGTAATTCAGAAACTCAACAACACTTAATTTTCAATAAGTATGTTTTGTATTTTTTTTATTATAGGCTGTGCATTTTGCCGGAAAGGAATTGCACAAGGGGATGTCAATCAGCGAACCAGACTTCGGGGCGCCCACTCCAGGAACTAGCGGTGATGACAAGATGGAGTAATATATGGTCAATAAAAGCATTTTACTAACCAATACATATTATTATTTTATTTTATTAATATTATTATTATGTTCAATGTTAATTAACATAGTAATATCTCTAAGACCGTTACACAACTGTGAAATAAATGTTGTCATATTTACTCTAACCTTTACGTTACTTTTATTCACAACAATTTATTTGAGGTTTAGTATGTCTAAAATGAGTTTGACTGTAGGAAAGGGAACTCTAGCTCCTCCTAACTGAATAAAATGTTTTTTTCTATTGACAAACCTTAGTCGATCTATTTTTTTTTATTCATTTATTTATTGGTATTTACAATAGTACATTATAATACATTTAGTAAATTTGATTTCAGTTAATATGGAGTGTTACAGACAAACTACCCTTTGGTAGCACTCTAATGACGTTTTACGTCAGGTCTCGTGGCCATCTTCTTTTCAGGCGCCTCGG
>NW_027105445.1:39099-40209 GCF_000696795.3 Halyomorpha halys | reverse complement strand
TTAATATGGAGTGTTACAGACAAACTACCCTTTGGTAGCACTCTAATGACGTTTTACGTCAGGTCTCGTGGCCATCTTCTTTTCAGGCGCCTCGGTGATTGTCAGGAATGAAAGTGGAAGAAGGTTAGAAACTAGTGGGTTTGGGTGGTATGGAAGTTTATAATGGAAGGAATGATATCTGGTTCGGGCTAGATCGGTTAAATATGGAACATTCAGATCTTTATGTATGATTTTATTTGTGACAAAGAAAGGAGCATTGAGGATATTACGAAGGATTATGGATTGTAAGGATTATATATGAGAGGAATTTGAAGATTTAGTGGAGCCCCAAAGCTCTACTCCATATGTCCAGATTGGCCTTATTACAGTCATTTGTAATGTGTTGGAAGTTTAGACCGTTTGTCTAGTTAGTGCTGTAATAGTCGAAATCAACGTGCAGTTTCCTGTCTTTTCAGTCTGGTGTGAGGATTGGGTGGTTAGGAAGTTTATAATGGAAGGAATGATATCTAGTTCGGGCTAGATCGGTTACAAATGGAACATTCAGGTCTTTATGTATGATTTTATTTGTGATAAAGAAAGGAGCATGGATTATGGATTGTAAGGATTAAATATGACAGGAATTATTGGAGCCTCAAAGCTCAACTCTGTATGTCAAGACTGGCCTTATTACAGTCATGTGGATCAGTCTTTTGTAATGAATTGGAAGCTTAGACCGTTTGTCCAGTAAGTGCTGTAATAGTCGAAATCGACGTACAGTTTTCTGTCTTTTCAGTCTTGTGTGAGGATTCCAGGCTAGTCGTTTGTCCAGATGTAGTCTAAGATAGCGGATCTGTTCTACTTAGGTAAGATCGACATTGTTAAAAGAGACTGTAGAGCAGTCGGTAGGTTTACGACGAAGGGTAAAGGTGATTTGATGGAATTTGTTGGGATTCGTTTTAATCCTCCAATTATGATATAATTTTTTGATGGTTCGATTATTATTAACAGCGAGCACACACGTGTCATCGGCATACGTGGTTAGGGTTAGGATAGTGTTAAGAATGTTTGGGATGTCAGCTGTATAGAGTATAGAGGATGGGACCGAGAATACTACCCTGAGGAACACCAGCG
>NW_027105445.1:35119-37331 GCF_000696795.3 Halyomorpha halys | reverse complement strand
CTCGCCAGATAAAAATCTCACTATATGAACCATGTAATTATTCTTAGGGGACATATATCCCAGAATAAAGTTATTTTTTCATTTCATTTCAATATTAAATTTTGATATAAAATCATTTCGTGTGTAATACATGATGTAAGTTGAGGGATGTAATGATTTTGATCCTAAATAGAGTGGTATTGTATTTATTTACAAATCGTTCAGTTGATAAGTCAAATCTTTTACTTTCCCTTGAGGACAGACTTGCAGGTAAGATTTGGCATTTCGGGTATAGCCTTCTTGATGTCTTGGTATCTGCAACAGTAGACGTAACCTTTAGACAAGTCGTTTTGGAGCACGGGCCATCCATTTTGAGAGCAGACGTCCTGGCACAGAGTCTTGGGCGCGCTTGTCAGGAAGGGGTTGTTGGTTGAAACGAAGGCAATGCAGGAGTCGTCTTGGGTGTTCCTGAGGACCTTCCAGAAGTGTTCGGGTACTGGAAGCTTAGAGCTCTGGAGCCTGATTTCCTTCTCGCCTTTGGTTGATGGTAGTGTTAGGATTCCTTCTGTTCCGGTGACGATTTGGAGGTCAGCACCGAGCTGTAAAAGTTTGGTAAAATATTATTTTTATGTGGGAAAGTTTTTTATACTTTAAACAAGCAAGGTAATGTGATCTAATACTCACACTCTTTGCTATTTTCCTGGTGTTGTCTTCCACCCTGAGCCAGTTACCAGCGTTGATGGACTGCCACTGTGGAGCAACGTTGACGTAGAAGTAAGTCAAGAATTGATGGGCACTGAAGAGGAAATCTGCGTCGGGTGCGAGATGTCCTCTTGCCAAGTAGAAGGTCTTCTTAGAGTCGAAGTACTTGTTGGCGTTGGCGGTTCCCAGATCGCGGGCGAGGACTGCTTGTTGATTTTTCTGGATAAGAGGATTGATTGAGTGTTCAATAGATTTTCAATATTGTTGATTGGCTTTTGTAAGTAATAACAGTAATAATAATAATAACAAATGCTTAGTGAATCCTAAGGTTCATTGCCGATACCACCAATCGTTCTCTACATACATCTCTTGACGCAATCCATCCACTTACGCTTTGATCCCTTTATGATCCCTACGCTTTTTGCATTGATTACTATTAAACGTCATTGTTTTGTTATCACATGTATATTTATTTAAAATTGTATGATTGTATATTAAAATTGTATGAGTCCGAGATTCATGGGCCCATTATATTTTTCTGTGATAAATATATAATACAAATTAACAATTGAATAAAAACGAATCATGAATAAATTAAGAAGTACAATTCTTCAAGAAAGATCTACCAGCTTATTATTGTTGTACTTGAATAAATAGACTTTGAAGAATTAATTCATGATTTTGCTAATCAAAAAGTGTTTCTTGTAATACATAAATTTGTATTTAATGTTTATTTACTCCGTAAAATTCTTGATGTTTCTTATTACGTCACAAACAAATTCATCCAAAAAGACCTCTTGCCGGACTTGTTCCCCTTACGAAATGCCAATACTTCCTCGATATTAAATAAACTAATGACTTTAAATACCGTGTTCTTTATGAACCATATTTGTTCAGAAAATCATTTGAAGGATCCCCTTTCTAAACTCAGTCACTCCAAATGGAACGATGAAATGATATAATGGAATAAGTATTACTCCACTGTTCCATTTTTTAACGATAGGAAATGCTCACGTATTTTATTTTAATTATTTTATGATATTTACAGCCAATACATATCGATTTAGAGAATAATATAAATCTTGAGAATTAGTGAAATATAATCAGTATAATACGATTTGTTTAATATATTATAATAATAAGGTATTTGACTTAAAAAAATTAAATAATTTTAATATTATTGTCATTTAATTCAGAAACATAATCATATATGTTTTAATTAATATAGATACTGGATTAATTTTGAATTTTAGTTTTAAAAACTGATACTTTTATTCTGTGTACCAAAAGAAGGAAAACAAAAACAAACAAACAAAAAAATGCTGATTTATCTCCTTGAAGAATTTTCCAATTCGTTATCCTATTGAAATGTACGTAATTTAATTAAAATCATTACGTATTTTGTTACTTTAATTCGTCGGAATAAATTACCTCTGAATTGATAGATTTATTTATTGATAGATATTACACACACAGTTGTGGGCAATAGGTAATAGTTATGAACGAACTCATACATACTAAAATTAAAAAA
>NW_027105445.1:28074-30869 GCF_000696795.3 Halyomorpha halys | reverse complement strand
GCCGCATCACTGGTAATGAGCCAGTAAATTACCTTTAATGAACTTTTTGTATCTTGCATTATGCTTACATCGAAGTGATCTATGTAATTATCTAATATATATATATTATTTAGATTCAATAATAATTCTTGATCCCTTCCAGCCAGCTTCAACCAAATGTTTCTGGTTTTGAGATCTTTGGGTACTTGGATAAGAACTTTGTCTTTATAGTATTATTTTATTTATAGATAATTACTTAAATAACAAAGAAAACTAAATAAATAAAAAAAAACACTCACATTGAGTAGATAAGCCTAGGGAATGTTTATGTCGAAATGACGTCATGCCAAAACAATAACAACGGCTTGTTTTTGTGCGGAAAAATAATTAATTAAAGTTTGAGACTAAACAGCGATTTTACCAAAATAAGTAAAAAATGACCAAATAAGCGATATAAGCCAATTTCCAAAAAAAAAAAAATATTTTATTATTATTTACTACAAAGTAAATTTATGCTAAAATTATATTCACCAAAAATAATTTAAACACAGTATTGCCCGAAAACTGTGCAGTCCATCATTCCACTTCATCAGTTTCCCAACTCACAGTAGGTTAGAATGATTGAATTTCGCACTTGATGGAATTTAAGACTGATGAAATTCAAGCCTCTTTTAAATCAATTAAAATAATTGAGAATTTCTCGTTTCATCTGAGTATTATCAGCTCTCTAACCTGTTACTAACTACTCACCTGGGTATAAGCGGTCTCTGGATTGAATCCCTTGAAGAAGATGCTTAATCCTCTGGAGAAGAGTGGCCTGGCTGTCGTCCTGTAGACCTTGCCTCCCATGATGGCTCCGTGGACGGTGTGGGTGGAGTAGAAGGTGTTGCTGTTCTCGACATCGTGGCAAGATTCGATCATGGGTATCCACGAATCTCCAACCTACAACAGCGAGTGATTAGGTGTAAAACCGATGTGGGTTAGATTCCATCAATCATACAATCGATGATGAAATAAACGATATTTCAGTCAAATTAAACCGAGATGACTCGAAGGTTTCCTTCAAAAAGAGCACAACATGCTGAGTAAGAAGTCTATTCTTCAGGGGGGAGTCGTTACAAAGGGGAGAAACCTTTTAACAACCACAGAAATTATTTCTGCTAAGGAAAATAAATATTTAATGGCATTTAGTCTGTGGAATGTTATTTTATGACATTTTATGACGATCATTAAAATTTGTATAGTAGGTTAAATATTTGTGTGGGGTTTCTGAAAATGATAAATATGAGATGAATGGGAGGGAATAAAGAGAATATAAAAAATATTTGGCCACGGAGAAAACAAGAAGTAAAGATTAAAAAAATGAAAGAAAAAACTGATTCAGGAAAAAACAAATAAATAAAATTTTACCTAGTAACGAAAAAATGTATATTATAATATGTGTTCAGTAAGTAAAAAGAGTCGAAGTTAAAACTAAAACACCTCAAGCATTTCGGAGGGATGGAAGGACAGATAGATTTGGAGATCGTCTGCGTATAGGTGGTACTGTGCGTGGTGAATGGAATCAGGAAGATCATTGATATAAATGGAGAAAAGGGTTGGTGAAAGAGAGGAGCCCTGAGGAACACCTTGTGACAGAAGCAGGGGAGAGGAAAGAGGTTTAATATTACGTCTAGGGGTTGGCAAAAAAAATAAGGTATTACGTCACAAACAAACTCATCTATAAAGACCTCAACATCCCATTCGTTGCAGATACGACTCGAAATAGGTAAATATCCTTTCATTCCAAAATCTTTACCCACCTAAACATATTAGTTTTTTATCTCTCATCCTTAACAATCCCTGATAAACCAAGGCGTCTGAAAAGAAGATGGCCACGAGATTTTCTGATTCAAGTACCACTATTGGGTTGTTCCATTCCAACACTATCGTGTGTTCTGAAACATTTGTCATAATTACTTATTGTATTATTTTTTTATTTATTTTTTAATATAGTTGTTAATTTCAATTAAAAAAAAATTTGTTACTTCTTAGGCGGGTAGGGTGCTCGGTTCGGAACGTTGTGGGTTCGATTCCCACCTGCGGCAGTTAACATTCATTTTTCGGCGGTCCCGAAAAGTGAATCTTGACACTCCCATCTTGGTTAGTACGCGGAGGCAACTTAGGTATCCTCTAGGGGTTGGCAAAAAGGACCTGGAGGCCTAATTGCCGGACTTGTTCCTCTCACGAAATGCCAATACTTCCTCGATAATAAATAAACTAATGACTTTAAATACCGTGTTCTTTATGAACCATATTTGTTCAGAAAATCATATGAAGGATCCCCTTTCTAAACTCAGTCACTCCAAATGGAACGATGAAATGATATAATGGAATAAGTATTACTCCACTGTTCCATTTTTTAACGATAGGAAATGCTCACGTATTTTATTTTAATTATTTTATGATATTTACAGCCAATACATATCGATTTAGAGAATAATATAAATCTTGAGAATTAGTGAAATATAATCAGTATAATACGATTTGTTTAATATATTATAATAATAAGGTATTTGACTTAAAAAAATTAAATAATTTTAATATTATTGTCATTTAATTCAGAAACATAATCATATATGTTTTAATTAATATAGATACTGGATTAATTTTGAATTTTAGTTTTAAAAACTGATACTTTTATTCTGTGTACCAAAAGAAGGAAAACAAAAACAAACAAACAAAAAAATGCTGATTTATCTCCTTGAAGAATTTTCTAATTCGTTATCCTACTGAAATGTACGTAATTTAATTAAAATCATTACGTATTTTGTTAC
>NW_027105445.1:21463-23709 GCF_000696795.3 Halyomorpha halys | reverse complement strand
CCAAAAAAAAAAAAATATTTTATTATTATTTACTACAAAGTAAATTTATGCTAAAATTATATTCACCAAAAATAATTTAAACACAGTATTGCCCGAAAACTGTGCAGTCCATCATTCCACTTCATCAGTTTCCCAACTCACAGTAGGTTAGAATGATTGAATTTCGCACTTGATGGAATTTAAGACTGATGAAATTCAAGCCTCTTTTAAATCAATTAAAATAATTGAGAATTTCTCGTTTCATCTGAGTATTATCAGCTCTCTAACCTGTTACTAACTACTCACCTGGGTATAAGCGGTCTCTGGATTGAATCCCTTGAAGAAGATGCTTAATCCTCTGGAGAAGAGTGGCCTGGCTGTCGTCCTGTAGACCTTGCCTCCCATGATGGCTCCGTGGACGGTGTGGGTGGAGTAGAAGGTGTTGCTGTTCTCGACATCGTGGCAAGATTCGATCATGGGTATCCACGAATCTCCAACCTACAACAGCGAGTGATTAGGTGTAAAACCGATGTGGGTTAGATTCCATCAATCATACAATCGATGATGAAATAAACGATATTTCAGTCAAATTAAACCGAGATGACTCGAAGGTTTCCTTCAAAAAGAGCACAACATGCTGAGTAAGAAGTCTATTCTTCAGGGGGGAGTCGTTACAAAGGGGAGAAACCTTTTAACAACCACAGAAATTATTTCTGCTAAGGAAAATAAATATTTAATGGCATTTAGTCTGTGGAATGTTATTTTATGACATTTTATGACGATCATTAAAATTTGTATAGTAGGTTAAATATTTGTGTGGGGTTTCTGAAAATGATAAATATGAGATGAATGGGAGGGAATAAAGAGAATATAAAAAATATTTGGCCACGGAGAAAACAAGAAGTAAAGATTAAAAAAATGAAAGAACTGATTCAGGAAAAAATAAATAAATAAAATTTTACCTAGTAACGAAAAAATGTATATTATAATATGTGTTCAGTAAGTAAAAAGAGTCGAAGTTAAAACAAAAACAATATGTTTTAATTTGTTGTTAAAGGCGTTTGGTCCAAAAACATAGTAGCTGATTTTTTTAATGGATTAAAGTTTGATATCACCAGCTTTTTAAGGGTGATTTCATAAATTGTTGAAGGAATCTTTTGAAAATTGCTTTTCTTTAGAGAAAAATATTGATATTACGTTAATTTAATATAATCCTGGTTATAGGTAAAACATTTAGGCTATAAAATATAATAATAATCTAAAGTTTTTAAGTTTTTTGGTTTCCATATATTACAATGACAGCTCTATTATTTAAGATATCTTTTTTTTTTTAAAACAAAAAACAGTTAGATAAAAATTAATCAATTTAGATTAATTTTTACTAATACATTCTTGTTTGAGAGTGGTTTAGTTTATTTAAAACAAATTTGATCCTTTTTTCTCAACTTTATTCTTTTTAAACTTCCAACGTTTCGACCCTCAGGTCATTTTCAAGGATACCTACAAACAGCAATTTCATTATTTCCTTCACTTACACACTGATTTTTTGACCCTACCTTTACTTTGTTGTCATTTTATCTTTTAAAATTCCTAAAAATGCCGGTTAATTGCCTTTGTCCCATCTCTAAACAAGCCAATAATTAAAATAACATCACAATAACATAATAAATTTTTTTTTTTAAATAGATTCCTACTTACATAACTTCTTCTATATAACTCTTTTGTAAATTTAAAACTTGTATCACCCACTTCTCTTCTTTCTTTCATTTACATTTGCAAACTTTAAACAGAAACTACCTTCTAACCTGTGGACTCTGTTATCACCTTACCATATAACATAATTTTTCTTAAAACATTAATTTACATTTTCATTATAATTTAATTAACATTTATTACTAATTTTTCTGCTTACAACACAAACATTTTTTAATATATTTAAAATCTATAATTAATTTATTCCTATTTTATGTGTATTTCTCTCACATATACATTTACCCCCTTTTTTTTATTTAACATATTTACTTCTCTATTCACACTTTTATTATTGCATATTTATTCCATTTATATACTTCTACTATTTAAGGATTTGAACATTTTTTTATTTTTCATCTTTTTCGTATACAATAATCACATATTTATTCTACTTAAAATTTCTGAATAGTGGTGGTTCAGTCCCTTAGAATCTGATTTGAAGTTGACAGTATATTTAGCAGCATTTTTAGAAATTTTAAAAGAGAAAATGACAACAAAGTAAAGATAGGGCCAAA
>NW_027105445.1:13998-21413 GCF_000696795.3 Halyomorpha halys | reverse complement strand
AAATTTAGAATTATACAAAATATTGAATTAAATCATAAATGATAAAAAATTGATAACTGATAATTGAATAGTACATAATTTTAATTGATTGATAATCGTGGAATTTTATGGTAGTAGATTGAATACTTGACAGTTACGTTTCTAGCCTTAGTCTAATAGCTCACTCTAGCGGACTTTTCAAGAAACTCATACATCAATCAGTTGCAGGCCTACCTTCTACGCCATAACGTAAGTCTCCTTTCTCGTTCTCATATTTATTACATTATTCTTTTCCCATCCTCCATATTCTACCTTTTCCTATTGTATATGTATATATTTATATTTCTAGTATAGGTATATATGTTAATACTCACACTGTAATTCAGATATAAGCCACTCACTATTTTTCATTGTCTGTCATAGTGTTCACTTTGTAGATCCAATTTATTTATTTTTTCAGTTTTTTAGACCCTACTTGCATATCTTATATTACACAAATCTTCTTACCTACATGATATTAAATTTCATCTGTCACTATTTTCAATCTACTACCATAAAATTCCACGATTGTCAATCAATTAAAATTTCGTACTATTCAATTATCAGTTATCAATTTTTTATCATTTATGATTTAATTCAATATTTTGTATAATTCTAAATTTGTTTGTATACTATTCCTTTTCAATTGTATGTTGCTCTAAATGTTGTTGTTATCTCTTTTGTTCTACAGCCCTGATGAAAACCTGAAACTCAGGTCGAAACGTCGCCATAAAATAAATAAATATGGTTTTGTTTATTTATGGTGTTCTTTGCTGACTGCACCCCCCGACAAACTTCTCCAATAATAGGTTTATTTTGTTTTATTTCTTTTTATCTGTAATTATATTAATTTCTTCATTACAGAACTTAAAATAAGGATTTCATGTTACCCGACTATTTTTTGAATAAATGTTGTTCAATTTAATTAGCCATTCCTCATAACAAAATCATTCATACAAGCTACCAGAATGCACGACGTGAAATCATATTATTTGTACAAAGCGACAGATTGCTATTCCAAACATGTTTTTATCAAAAATGGCTTATATAAAGCAAACAAAAAATTTGGATTCCGGGGATGGTCTCCAAAAATATGTACTGCCTCGAATGAGTTAAAGTTGCACCAATGTTCGGTTATTCGGACACATCTATATTTCGAAAACTGATCGTTGAATTTAGTTCAAAGTTTAGACATCAATTTTATCAAGTTTCATCTAATAATTTCGCATGCAAAGATCTAACTTCCTGGAAACTACTATATTTCAATAAATAATTGTTTAATAGGTTTTATATTCTAACGGTAAATCATTAAATTGTAGGAAGATAGTTCGGGTGGCGGTCAATAAAGGTATCAAAATAGTAAAAACAAACTATATATTGTTAACCAACGTTTTCTCCCTACTTTGCAGGGTTTCGTCAAGGCTGATATGAATAATGCTCTGTTACACAGTTGGTAGCAAAACATCATTCTTACAGCTCTGGCGAAGTCTTGCAAAGTGGGGCGAAACGTTGGTTATTACGAAAATTCACTATTAAGAATAATAAACCCAAATAAAGTTTAGATAAGAATATGTTGCAGTTTTGCTAGTAATTGTATGATTACAATGATTTGTGTAATGATGATTAGTTTTATATCTGTATGGCAACGCGGTAGCACCCGGGTAAGGCGCGATGCTACTAACTCAAAGGACCCTAGTTCGTATCCGGCCGAGCAGAAATTTTTTTCTGTTACACTATAGCCGTGAGTTGACCCTGTTGGTTCTTCGCCAGAGCTGTAAGAATGACGTTCTGTTACCAACTGTGTAACAGAGCATCATTCATATCAGCCTTGACGAAACCCTGCAAAATGGGGCGAAACGTTGGTTAACAATAAAGACTTTTCTTTTACCAGTTTGATACCTTTATTGACGGCCGGGACTATCTTCCTGCAATCTACTTCATTGGGTCAACTATCTTCTTCCAATACAATTACTTTTAATTGTCAACATGTTTTTAGCTGACAAAAAAAAAAAAAACGATCAATATGACCATCAATCTTTTGTTATCATTCCGATTGACAGTATACCATTAGTTATGGAATTTCTCAGATCCACTTTCTTGCTGGCTACTTTAGTTATTTAGTTAATTTTTTTTAGTTTTTGGACTTGTCGATTTGTGTTTTAACTTATTTATTTATTTAAGTATTTCTTTTATGTAGATTTTTGTTTTGTTTTTTAATTTAATTATTTTTTTTGTATACTGGTCTACTGCTGTGTTTGATTTTACATTGCAGTCTAATGATAGATTCGTTTAATAGATCGAACATAGGTAGGGGATCACGAGAGAGGGTCTGGAAGAGTGAATTAGAGAGAATAAAATTGTCAAATGAAATGAAATTGTTAAATAGAAAAAAAAATACATTAAAATATTTGTATTTAGTCTGTAGACGAGTCTTGATTGTAAAAGGAAAACGTAAAGAGAAAAAAAAATTATTTGTTATATCATGTAGATATATGTATTGTATGTCCGATCATGGATTGAATGGTATGTATGCTGTGTATTGTAGCAGCCCAATGTATCTGCCCAGTATGGTTGAATAGAGCATTTCACTCTGTTTTTCCTATATTAACGTGAACTAGAAAAATATTTGATACTTTTAACTCTATTATTAGAATTAGAGTCACAGTAATTTTCCTAAACACGATACAATTAACATTTGAATTGATTGCTGCGTTGTTAAAACACGTATGTATTATACAAGAGGCTTGTTTGTTGTTTAGAAACGAAGAATAGGAACAGCAAATGTTTGTCAATAACAATTGAGATAATAACAATTACATATTCATAGTAGTGTATTCACGACTGTTCAAACATTTCATAATTTATTTAGTGCATGTAATTAATACAAATTAGTCTTTAAACTCACTTAACTGGAGATCTCAATTTTTTTTTTTTTTTAAATCAAAATGATTCTGTCTTTGTCTTCGTCTTTGTCTTTGTCGTTGATTCTGTCTTTGTCTTCGCGTCGTCTGGTACACTGTTTCTAAGCATATATACTTTCTTTATACTTTTTTTTTGTAAAAAAAAAAATAGTTAAAAAATATTCAGGATCTAATTATACAGATATAAAAAAAAAATGTCAGGGGTGCAGTACTTTGTAAGGAAGTACTGTAACTAGACCAACGGTTGTGCAAGGAGGTTATTTGCTCAGAATTACGCTCGACCGCCAGATTTTTACCCAATTTAGGAAGCTGGGTGAACCCTGGGAGGGCTCCAGAACCCAAAGGGTCGACTCAGGGCTATTGTGTAACTGAAAAAAATTTTCTACTCGGCCGGATTCGAACTAGGATCCTTGGAGCTAATAGCATCGCGCCTTACCCGGGTGCTACCACGTTCCCATACAGATATAAAACTAATCATCATTATACAAATCATCGGAATCAGACCATTTACTAGAAAAAATGCAACTTATTGTATCTAAACTTTGTTTGGGCTTATTATTCTTAATAATGAATTTTTGTAATCGACCAAGAACTACAAGGGATTTCAAGGTACGTAGAATGTTTTGTCAGTGACAGTCCGATTATTTACAGCACAACTGAATAAAAGTGTATTGACAGTGTCTTGACACTTAAAGACTACTGGTAAACTGAAAGAAGGCAGATCTATGGGTGGCCGTAGCCGAAGCGTTATGGGGCATGCGTTTCACTGCTTACTGGACATGAAATCGAGCCTTTTCTTGAAAGAGTAAAAAGTGTGTTGTATATGAAAACAGCCTTCGGTCAGGTCTGTGGTTAAATGTCGAAGAAAGTCTGGGACATGTACCAAAAACAAATTTGCATCCAAAATAATTATTGGTTTCTGTATAGTGGTTAATGGCAGCAATAAGTTATTTCTCCTTTTTACCTGAAGTTGAAAACATCTCATCCACATCATACTGCAGTGATGTTAACATTATGCCTTATTAAAATATTTGAAACCAAAAACTTGTCATTCCAAGTCCTTCCACACTTACTTTACTAGCCATACGTAACAGATTTCCATCTGTTCAGAAATTTTGACATCCTTAAAAGTAAAATTTTTGAAAATAATTCTCAGATCAAAAATGTATTTTCTGACTTCATTTTTTCACAAATTCCGGAATTTTTGTTTGAATGTTTTGATTTCATTAAGTTTTTTGCTGAATTATTTTTCAAGTGAAAACTAATATTTCATATGAAACGACACTTAAGGTTTTTTACGCGCTTGAAAGTAAGGTATAACCTTACTTATAGAAAAAGTTGGCTTGCAATAAAAAATGTTTTATTAATTGATAATTCCTTTAACTTAAAATTACAATAATAAATATATTTCGTCTTTTTTGGTAAAATATATATTATAATATAATATATTCATGTTACAAGCTACAAGACAGGATGGTCGATAAAAGAACCGACCATTACCTCTGCTAAGAGCTGCCGCTCACGGAATGTTCCAGGCTTCATTGCCGTTAGATAGCGAAATATTCTTCTTATCATCTCACATTATTCTAAATAGACCAAATTGTTCCAATATAAAGGATTCGTTTGTTCTAAAATACCAAAGTATACGAAGGACTTAAAACTGTTTCCTCTTATTCTGCGATAATTTGAATTGAATAGCTAAAATTGAAGAATTCACAAGAAAACTAAAAATTGTTTAGATCACTTAAAAATTGATGCAAAATACTTCCTGATTATTCCTACTGGATAGGTTGCAACACAATCACCTATATTTCAAAGTTTAAGAAAAAAGTTTATTTTATTATTAACCCACACAATTTTGATCCAAATACACTTCAACTTTTATTTTCAGAAACTCTCCAACGTTTCGACCCTCAGGCCATTTTCAAAGAGACAACCTTAAATATTGATATCGTGTTCTTTGAAATCTTTTCTGCTGGCTAATTGCCCATGTCATATATAACTTTTTGTATTTTAAATCTAAAACTTTTTTACATAAATAATCTATTCATCAAGATATAAATGATGTTTGTAAGTGGAACAAGAGAAGATTATTTATGTAAAAAAAATTTAGATTTAAAATATAAAAAGTTATACATGACATGGGCAATTAGCCTGCAGAAATGATTTTAAAGAACATGACATCAATGTTTAAGGTTGTCTCCTTGAAAATGGCCTGAGGGCCGAAACGTTGGAGAGTTTCCGAAAATAAAAGTTGAGAGTATGTTTGGATTAAAATTTTGTGTGTTAATAATGATATAATAAGTAAGTTGTAGGAATCTGGTAACTATTGTGGGTTATACCTTACTTTCAAGCGCGTAAAAAACCTTTAAGTGTCGTTTCATCTAATATTTCATATGAAACGACACTTAAAGGCGTGTAGAGAAACTATCCATTGGTATCACTCTAAAGAAATTGAGTAGGTATGACATTAGCAGGTCTCGTGGTCATCTTCTTTTCAGGTGCCTCGGAGGATTGTCAGGAATGGAAGAGGAAGCATGGGTTTGGATGGTTAAGGAATTTATAGTGGAAGGAGTGTTACCAGGTTCGGGCTAGATCGTTTACAGTGGGAACAGATCTTTATGTATGATTTTATTTGTGCCAATGTAAAGATCATTGAGGATTTTACGAAGAATTTTGGATTGTAAGGATTAGATACGAGAGGAATTCGAAGGTTTAGTGAAGCCCCAAAGCTCAAATCCCTATGTCCAGATATTCCTCATTACAGTCATGTAAGACAGTATTTTGTAATGACTTGGGAGTTTAGTCCTTCTGTCCAGGAAGTGCTGTAATAGTCGAAATCGATGTGCAGTTTCCTGTCTTTTCAGTCTTGTGTTTGGATTCCAGGTTAATCGTTTGTCCAGATGTAGTGATATGGGATTAAAGAGTTTGGGATGGAATTAAAGGGTTATTGTTAACTGCGAGCTCACATGTGTCTTCGGCATATCTGTTGAGGATAGTGTTAGGATATGTTGGGGTGTCAGCTGTATAGACGGTGTAGAGGATGGGACCGAGGATACTACCTTGAGGAACACCAGCGGGGAGATGGATGCGCCGGGATCTTTTGAGCTCTGGTGGGGGATAGAGTGGGCTCAGGGATCCTCAGGTTGATTGTGTGAATATTTTATATAAGAGTGTAAATGTGACTAGTGATTATATCCCTAAACCCCTAAACCCTATTAACATCACCTCATAACTCCATCTTCTGATGCACCCCAACCCCCTCCCTCACTCTTCTTTTCGACTTCTGACTGTTTACTTATTATTTCACCATTATCTATCGTCTTTATTAATTAATGTTTTTTATTTTTATTTTTATCTTATATGCGATACAAGACGAGGAGGCCCCTCACCTCCGGAGTTAAAATAGCTCCTTTTTAGAATGGATAGCTCATATATGATATTAAACATTAAACATAACAGGTAACCTTAAAATACCAAAGGTAGTAAAAGGTAAGACACAACACGAATTGCTTTTCCTTTTTACAGTAATGCACTTACTAATTCATTTTTTTTTATTTCTGTTTTAGAGGGTTCGGAAAAAAAAGTGATTATATTATTTTTATTATTACTTCATTTTTTCATACACATAGTTTGATAATGTTCATTTTCTTTATCCTACTGTTTGATTTTATTTATTTGTATGTACTTTTATTTTTATTTCTTTAATTTATTTTCATTCTTATTTTAATTTATTTTAGTATGAATGTGATCATTCATCACTATTACCTATGACCCACAATAGTGTGGCAGATTGTAATATCTATCCATTAAATAAAGTTTTAAGAAAAAAAAAAATGTTATCCGAAATAAAAAAAAAAAATTCTTCATATAAATCAAGGTGAACATTTTTGTTATTTCTTTGAAAAATATTTGAATATGATTTACATTTTCCTAAAAAAAAATTTTTTTTTAAATTTTCTTGTCCTAATTTATTGAAATTCTCATTATGTTTTTTTTTGTTTTTAATTTTAGTGAATAAAAAAATCATTAAGTAGAATCAGTAATATTTGTTTTCTTATTCATAGGGACAAAATTATTATCCTATAATAACCGTGAAAAAATTAATCCTTGAGCTACTCGCCAAAAATGCTTATTTTTGTTAATAACCTTTACCGTTAAATCAGGCCATCCTATAAACTTCCTCGGGAAAATCCTGAACATTTAGGCAAAAAGCTGCATAACAATCGGATGAACAGTATAACAGTGCTTAAAGTACGAACAAGCAAATATTCATTTTTATATATAAGATAATAATCACTTAGTATAATTACCTCTCCTTCCCTGAGTGCAATGACTCCTCGGTTTCCTTCCAGTTCTGGTAAGACGAGATCTAAGTCACCGGAGCTACTTCGTTGAAGGAAAAGTGGTTCATTTTTCTTAGGCAGGTCTGTATTCAAGTCCAAAATACAAGCACCTCCTGCAAAATGAAAAAAA
>NW_027105445.1:9619-11811 GCF_000696795.3 Halyomorpha halys | reverse complement strand
CCGACTGGTAAGAGACCACGAGGCAGACCTAGAAGGAGCTATATGGAACATATCCAACGACTAGGTCCAGAAAGAGGAAAAACGTTGGCTCAGATAAAATTACTTGCCATGGACCGAGATGTGTAGACCAAGTGGTTAGAGGCTTCTCCACGGTTAAAGGCGCTTAGAAGGAGGAACAGAAAGATGAAGAAGACTGTCTGGCCGGAGAAAGATATAGGAAAAGAGTAAAGGAAATCAAGGTTCTTGTGGAAAAGAGAAATTCGAAAAAGGGGGTCACGTGGACAGAAGAAAGAAAACAAAGGCACGCAGAGATAATGAAGAAAAAATGGAAGGAAAGAAAAAAACAGAAACAAGAAAGAAGCCAAAAGTAATGATATTCGCGTGTTCTCTAAGACTGTTCCGTGAAATAAATGGAGAAAAAAAAAGATGCATAGCTAGTGTTGAAAAAAAGTGTATAGTGTAAGTATTACAATAAGATAAGCTATATGAGAATAAGTAATATTAAAATAAAAAAGTGAAAAGAAAACGTATATGTAATTAATTAAATTAATTAACTCTGTCCTTCTACAATCCTTGAAGGGTCACGGGGTGCTGTATCTTGTTCGTACTGTTGCTTGACCAACGGTTGTTCAAGGAGTTGATTTAGTTAGAATCACGCCCGAACGCCAGATTTTTACCCAATTAAGGTTACCCAATTAATGAAGCTGGGCTCCTCAACCCACAGTGATGACCCACGACTACAGTGAACATAAAATAATTATCTGCCACAACCAGATTCAAACCTGGGTCCTTGGAGTTAGTATTCCATTGCCTTACCAATGAGCTACCCACTTCTACTTTTATTGTGTATAATAACGCTTGTTCAACCCGGAGGACTCCCGAACCCACAGAACTGAATCAACAGCTACAGATAAGAGATAATAATTATCTGCCGCAGCCGGATTTGAACCCGGGTACTTGATTTAGCAGACCATTGCCTTACCAATGAGCTACCCTCTCCTACTTAATTAAATATGTAAGCAAAATCACAGGGTTAAAGAAATTCTTTTTTACTTTTTATACATAATAATTATTTTCCCTAGTGATAAATTTATGTTGTTAGCATAAATATGAATCTTTACGTTGTTAGTGTAAATATAAATCTTTTCGTTACGCAATATAAATCGTTGTAAATAGGTCATTGATAATGACATATGTAATTTAAATGGGGGAAAACCACTGATGAGATATAAAATATAATTCATGTTTGCTTTTTACGTTTCCCTCCCCCCATTTTCCACTCCGTTAGTATAAAAACCGCAAAAAAAAAGTTTAAGGTTTTAGGTGATTTACGCCTTTATTGGGCGTAGAATCAAAAAAGTTACAATGCGCCTTAAAATCATATTTAATATCAGAATCCATATGTAATATTTATAATGACCGAAATTCTGTTGAAAACATATTTAAATATATTGGAAGATATTTGGATGACTGTGTGTACTTAATAAAAAGAAGCGGGCGCTATCAAAGTAACTCAAATAAACAATAAACTATTTATTATGATCAAAAGTTTCGTCCCACTTTTCATTGCTTCATTAGGTCTATAAAAAGATACAAGCAACTAAAAATAAGTAACAGAGTAAGGAATACAAAAAAAGTATTAGTCATATAATAAGATGTATATATAAAAAATACGGTATACACTAAAAATTATGTAAAATATTTAAATATTTACATAAAACCTAATAAAGTAAATAATAATTTCCATCTTAATAACATGAAATAAAAATAGACTATAGCCTGGTTAAAAATAATGTAAAATATTTGAGAATGTATTTAAAATTATACGGAGTAAATTAAAATTAAAACAAACTAGTAAGTAAATATAAATTCAAAATTAAATAGAAAATTGGTTATAAAATCAAATTTAAACTAGTAAGTAAATAAACTTTAAGTAAATTAATATAAATTATTTGAGAATTTATTAAAAATTGTACAAAGTAAATTTTAAAAATGAAAATGTTCGACTTAACAACATTAAATAAAAATTAAAAAAACAATGGTATGATTAATAATGATAAAAAATATTTGAACATTTATATAAAATAGAACACAGTAAATTGAAGAAAATAATACTTTATGTCTTAATAACATGAAATCAAAATGCATTATGATATGGTTAAAAATTGTGTAAAATATTTGAGAATTTATTT
>NW_027105445.1:5793-8782 GCF_000696795.3 Halyomorpha halys | reverse complement strand
TAAATTGTTTTATTAAAAATAATGTTTTATTTAGTTTCTTTATTCAAAGTCAATATTCAGTAAAAGTAGTGAATAAAATAAGAAATATAATTCAGGGTGAATTCTTTATTTTTATTTATGTTTTAGTTAAATGATTTTAGGTAAGAGTACCTTTTTGTCTCCTGCGTCATTTTCATCTCTATTTATAAAATAAATAAAATTGATATAAATAAAATTGATAATATTATAAAATTAATAAAATAAATACGTTATTTTAATACATCTATATCTTGTTTAATAAAGTTTCATATATTTTAATGATGCACGCACACTTGCGTGTTTTCCTCTTTCTAAAGCTAAAAATTAAATTAATACTGTCTTTCTCATTCATTTCTTTGTTTAAAATGTACTTTCAGAGTGTATATATTTTTAAATTGTATGATAGTGTAGAACAAATTGTATATTTTATTTAATGTATACATATTTTTAATATTAATAAAACATGAAAATTAAGCTATATTTATATTTCGTCTGAAATATATTTATTTAGGTTCTTCTAGCCTTTTTATTTTTACTTTTTTTTTTAATAGATATGTATTTTTATTCAGGGTAAACATATCATACCTATAGCAATGTGTCTTTGCTTATCGTAGCCATATCCTACCGAATCCCCTGGATCTCCTCCATCGCTCCAGAAGTCCTCAAATATCCCTAAAGACCTCCCATCGACTCGACTCAGAGCACAGAAGAGAGCGAACGATATTACGTGTAGAACTCTCATAGCCTCACGAACTGAACTGGCCCCGCAAAGCTAACTGTACAGTTCATCTCTAATCCTCATCTCGCATGAATGTTACGCAGTAGAGAGCTTCTAGAATCTCAGCAGCATTCCCCATTAACGAGTAATCACAGAACATTCCATCGGATTACTGTTATCTCAAAAGTAAACATATCCGAAAAAATTATTTACGACCTCTTTATAAGAAAAAATGTCTAAACCAGAAAAAAATTAAAACACCATTCTTGAATGATCTCTAATTCCTTGAAATGATTTCAATGACATAATTCGATCGTATTTTACACAACAGACCTTTTAATATCACACAAAATAATTATTGGTTTTTATTTGATATTAAAACGTAACCGACGTTTCGGAGTACTCTTCTGTCTTCAGGGTCCTATTACAGATTTAAGTTTTACTATTTTACACAGTGAACAATGATCCTTACATTGTATCCCAAACCCTCCAATTCCACATCACCACCCTGGAGGAATGGTGCCAAAACTGGAGGATTAAAATTTATTTCCATAAATCCCACCAAATCACATTTACCCATCGCCGTAAACCCATGACTTCTTGTCCTACAGTATCCTTTAATAAAACCCTTCTTATTTCTGTCGAACAGATCCGTTACTTTCCGTACAGATCCGATTCCGAACAGATCCGTCTACATCTGGACAAACGACTGACATGGAATCGTCATACAAGACTAAAAAGACAAGAAACTGCTCGTCGATTCCGACTACAACATTTACTAGACAAACGGAATGCACACATTGTAATTTCGATTTACATATACAATGAAACGTTCCTTAAGGGAAACCCCTCTTAATGGACAATTTTACTACGGTTCCATTCTTTCCATTCTTGGTTCATTCCAAAATGAAAATTTAATGCATTTGAACCGCTCTATGACGGGACTCCTTCCCTCGGAGACACTAATTTCGGTCTCCGTCAGCACTTTTCACTCCTCTTACAACAGAATACTCGTAAATCATCAAATATGTATGTAAAACTCACGATTCCACGTTAAGGAATATATATAAGCATCATTACCGTCTCTTTTGGTCAATAGTAAAAAGAGGCTCCAGCGATCGGTGTGACGAGAACTGAAACTGGGGAAGTCGTTTCCTGGCTAGGGAAGGAAGAATAGAAGAGAGAAAAGCATGACGTCATAGTATACACCCGAATATACTTGAACTGGATTGAAACTGAAACTGGTCTTCATACTATTACATCAACTCATCAATATTGCAATTGTGTAAGCTCTTTCACTTTAAGTTAATTTTCTTTCAATTAAATTCCTTACATACAATCAACTCATGATAACCCCACCAGCGTATTCTAAAGTGAAGTAGTGTCTTGACTTAAGTTGAAGATGCACGTACTTTTTACAAGGTCCAAATATATAAATTTTACAGTACAGAGTTTTTATCATTTTTCTTAAACATCATTTTCTTTTTTGTTAAGAGATAAAACATTTCAGAGTTTTCATTTCATCATCAGATCCGTTACTTTGTTACATCTCGACAAACGACTGACATGGAATCCTCATACAATACTGAAAAGACTGGAAACTGCTCATCGATTTCGACTGTTACAACATTTACTAGACAAACGGTCTAAATTGCCAATCTATTACAAATCGACTGATCTACATTACTATTATTAGGCTTATCTGGACATACGGAGTTGAGCTTTGGGGCTCCATTAAACCATCAAATTCCTCCCGAATCCAATCCTTATAGTCCAAAATCCTTCGTAAAATCCTTAATGCTTCTTACTTTGTCACAAATCAAGTCATCTATCATGACCTCTATATTTCATATGTTGCCGATTTGGCCAAAACAAGATACCATTCCTACCAGGATAAACTTCCCAAACACCCAAATCCACTTGTTTCTAACCTGGCTTCTCCTTCCTTAATCCTTAATAGGATTATTAGGCAACGAAGGAAAAGGAGGATTCCTAGGCGTCTGAAAAGAAGATGGCCTCGGGATCTTCTCCTCTAGAAATGTTGTTGGAGTTCTATCAATGGATAGATTCTCCACATGTTTGTATCATGTCACTATCTCACCTACAGCAAATTTACTTGTTGTATATATGTTATAAAGTTGTAAATAACAATAAATAAATGATATAAAAAAATTCAAAAAGTTCAAAATTTCGATTCAATGAATTCAATGATAAATGTTTTAGTATTTTTAAAACATGAATACTCTCAATTAA
>NW_027105445.1:3836-4278 GCF_000696795.3 Halyomorpha halys | reverse complement strand
CCCCCCCCTTGGAGTAGGCCGTAATGAATACTACCTTGGTGCTGCTAGGGTTAACATGTTAAAGCGTGTTAAATGTAGAAACTTATGTTAAATGGTGAAATATTTCCTTCTTTTACCATGTTAAATGATATAACACATAACAAGGTTACTAGGTTAGCTGAATGGAGAATGACGTCATGCAACAATCCGCTAGGAGTTCTTATGCATTTACTGTGCAACATGATATTAAATAGTGCTTGTGATGCTGTACTTATAACATTCAACATGGTAAAACATTTTACATTGAATACAGCATCATGAATATCCCTATTATACACAGAAATGGAAGAAAAAAAAAAGAGGAAAAGGAAAGAAAAAAATTGTTAATGATACGAAAGTACACACTGAATTAAAAGAATAAAAATTAAATTTTAAATAATAATAATAAAGAAATATACAAATA
>NW_027105445.1:3158-3786 GCF_000696795.3 Halyomorpha halys | reverse complement strand
CCCATGTATAAATAATTCACAATTTTTTGTTTAATTGGTCAGTATAAAACAGTAATTAAATCTTGAGTCTTCTGAGCGTGCAGGATAGCAGTCAGGTTTGTATCTCGCTTAGAATCATACTTAAAAATTTAACTACAAAACAAAGAATATTAAATTTAAGTACCAATAAAATAAATAAACATTGGTACTTATATAAAATATTTTCATTTGGCCTGGGAACTCCGAGCCAACCACTGCCATCCCCGGGTGGAAGACAAAGGAAGACTTCAGGAGATCAGAGGTAAGGCAAAAATTAATTGTAGTTAAAACTAATTGCTAACATTGCCATGGATACGACCCTTATTCATGAATGAACCATTGATAAATAAATATCGTATCCATGGCAACATTAGCTATTAGTTTTAACAATGGCTAGTTTTGTCCAACTGTGCAAAGTGATCCTAAAGCTTATCTCCCAGCCGCATCACTGATTACAAGGGTCGAAACGTTGAGACATAATAAAGTTAGTTGAATGAAAGTATTAAAAAAAAAAGAAAGAATTTTCGTATTTCCATGGTTGTTATGACAATAGCAAGATATTACTTTCACTTATATATGAAATGATATATAGTAAGGAGGAGTATTGCCA
>NW_027105445.1:0-1523 GCF_000696795.3 Halyomorpha halys | reverse complement strand
TGTTGGTTGAACTAAGCGACAAGTAATTTATCTTATGTTCAGAGTTTCGATATTTCTTTGGGAATTTTACTGTTACTAAAGAACTAATTGGGGACAGAAGAACATTTTCGGTAATTGATAGGTCTGCTGGTACAATAACACGTTCTCTGTAAGACCCGTTTAATTAAATATGAAAATTTTGAAGCCATTTGAAGGTAAGATTTCATGCTAACAGGTTCGTTTTATTCTTTTTTTTTCCTCTATCATTACATTACCCCCCACTTCTTTTCTCAATTTTTCTTACCCACATTATTAGTTATGTTCACTATATATTATTATTGTTGTTTTCAAATTTTTTTTGTCTATTCATTCCTTTTGTTAAACATTACTTATATTTTGCCCCTTTATCTAATATTATGGTTACATATTTCATTTGTTAAATATATTTTTTTTCTCTCAATTTTCTTTTTCTTTCTATATTTTAATGTTTAAATTATTAATAAACTAATATATTCATTTATTCTTAATTTAAAACAAATTTGATCCTTTTTTTTTCTCTTAACTTTATTCTTTTCAACTTTTCCAACGTTTCGACCCTCAGATCATTCCTGGAAGGATACCTTCATATTGATGTAATTTCCTTTTTCAAATCTTAAAAACGCAGACTAATTGCCTTTGTACCATATAACCTTTTCTAAATAATTTTTTCCTAGATTTAAACCTTTTATAAAACACTTTTCTTCCTTTCTTCATTAACATTTGCAACTTAAAACTGAACCTACCTTCAACAGGTTAGGATCCTAACCATTTTTAAGATTTGAAAAAGGAAATGACATCAATATGAAGGTATTCTTAAGAATGACCTGACACTCTCAAACAAGAATAAATAAAGTTAATCTAATATGTTCATACTTCTTTGCATTATATAACTTCATTTTTATTTTATTTCCTTAATTATGTTATTTTACCTACTTATTCAATTACCTATGTATACATTTTATTTTCCACTTCTCTCATCACATTATTTAATAATTCCATTCTGTACAATTGTTTACTTTATGTCATTCTGTTTATATTTTCTTTTTTTTTCTGTATTCATTGGTTGTTATCTTGTTTTGTTCTTAGCCCTGATGAAGGATATAAATTTCGGCCGAAACTTTGGCACGATTAAATAAGTTACTTCAACTTATTTGTGTTTTATTTTGACCGCACCCCGAACCATCTTCTCCTCGTATAAGTCATCCACGGTCAACTATCTCTCATAATTATGAAAATTTAAATACTTCAAATTATTTCAGTATTTTTCAATTTTTATTAGATTCTTGAAAATATTTCTCTCGTGTTAGTATTTTACAACCTTTTTTTAGTTTATTTTTCTATACTTATTTATTGTTGTTTTTTTAATGGTATTACATATTTATATTACATCAAACATACTATATGTTTGAGGTTAAATTTTATAAATTAGGCTTGTAATTTGATTTTCTTCAAGCCCCATGTATAAATAATTCACAATTTTTTGTTTAATTGGTCAGTATAAAACA
>NW_027105444.1:0-9423 GCF_000696795.3 Halyomorpha halys | reverse complement strand
TATATATACTTGTAATAGTTAAGAAAAATAAGTGTTGGAAATAATAAAATATTAACGTTTTCAACTATATGTTTCATGCGCAAATGACTAAACAACTCCTCAGAGCAATTAGTGAGGGCGTATCCTTCGTCAATGATGAGATGACAATCTGGATAGAAAAACATTCGTGTCACAAAAAACGTCAGACACCTCATCAATCTCTATGATTGATTATATATTTTTATTTTATTGATTATATGATAAGTTCTGGTGTCGATAATATTTTAAAAGATCAGTACAACATAACCGTTAATTAATAAATACTAGTAAAAGATAGACCAAAGGAATGCAGTTTAACTTCGTCAAGTTCCATTTGTGTTAGCAAATCTATAATTTTATGCCTGGTTTTTCTAGTAGTTAGATATTTAGGGTTATATTTATATTTTATGCAATATTTTTTTTTTCCAGATAAACATTATACCGAAATTAAAATTCTGATAATATCGAAACCGATATTTAAACAAAATAAAATAAAAAGTTATAGATACTTTTTATTTTATTTTGTTAAAGGAATTACGGAAAATGAAAATTTGTATAATAGAAGTATGATAATTAGTCTTCGATATTAAATATTATTGTATCGATATTTAATATAATATCGAGTTAATTCTTTAATTTTTTTTTTAGAATATATTGCCTTATTATTGACCCTAAGCGTCTATTCTTTTTCAGAGGTTTTCAACCAGCTTCTAACATAAATACATTTTTACGAATTTCAACATATAAATTGGTATTGCATGTAACATTAACAATTCAAAACCACAATGACGATTTATAAACCCTTGAAAATAACCATATCTTTACAATGGGCATGAATATACATTTCACATAAAGCGTGCTCTAAGCTGATCAAAGATTCCGAAAGTCACGCGTAAAGACTTCTTTTTTTTTATGAATAAGGTCAAATAAAACAAAACTTATTTGATACGATAATAAATATGCAACATAATTTTCAAAGATGACTTTATGAAAAATGACCGAAGCTAAATTCTTTTTGTTGGAGGCAATTTACTCTTAGATTCGTGACCCCTTGAATAACCATAAGGCCTTCAGTAAGAAGCACTTTCGGTCTTTTATTTGTTTGAGCATCTGAAGAATGACAGTCAATATAACACTATAACAAAGCCCATCGATTGTCTTTGGAGTGAAAGTTATATGTGCTAACGGCGATATGAACCAGAGGCATTTATTCCAATATTCAAGCGCCTTAATCGCTGCTCCTTAGGCCAGGTTTTATTTATTATATAAATACATATTATATAATACGAAATAATTTCATAGGGGTAATGAAAAATTGCTGATATTATATTCGTTTCAATTCAAAAGTCGACTATATATAGTAATTTTTTAACAATCACTAGAAAAATGGAGTGAATCAGTTTGTATTTTTTTATTTTTTAGATAAAATGAACAAGATATTCTAATAATTTTTATAGAGACGTATTCAATTTTCTATATTTTCAAATTAAAATTTATTTTCTTTATAGATAAATTTTTATATCTAATTGTTTTCTGAATCAAAGCTAACCAATGAATTTTTTTTCTGGTAAGAAATTATATACATTTAAACTTTTTAGTACTCATCAATAGGATAGATATTTTTCTTTATTAATAAATTTAACTATATTAATTATTGAGTATACGTGATAATCAAAGCACTATTGTCAATATAATCATGGCAAGATTCCGTCAGTACTATCCGGTATGGTCATCGCAGGAAGTTAAAATTGTTGCACCCTTATTAGGAGAGTGTGTGGTTGCATTTCTTCGTATAGAAAAAATCTTAAATAAATGTTATTACCCTTAAAAAGATCATTAGTCGGAAATTTTCTGACAATAATCGAATTGTAAAAAAAAAAAAAAGTGATATAGGTACTCTATAAAACGATGGAGGAAAGCATTAAATGGTATTGTTTAACTTAAAAAAAAAAAATACTTCTGTAGTAAAACGTGAAGTTCTGAGACGATTTTTCTAAGAAACTTCAAATTCATTTCTATCTATTAAAAAAAAAAGGCAACACGGGGATATAAATTTTCTTAGATTAAATATGAATTGAGACATTTCTGTATGGTAAATCTAGTCAACTACCAATACTTTACCTCAGAGCTGAGAAAATAATAACGAAAATAAAAATTATTTCATTATTATGTTTTTCTTAGGATATCTAGGTGAAGCAAAAAAAAAGTAGTTATGATGTTATGACAATTACGAGTATATCTTTATTTTTTATCTCATGAGAATTTACAACTAGTTCAGTGAATTTTTTTCTAATTCAGATAAGATACTTCAGACGGTTTCATTCATCGTTTTTTAATTGTCATTATTGTCTCATTTTATGTTGTTATTGTCTCAGTTTTATGTCAGAGTTCAGAGTCCAGTATGATATTCAAATTTTTTTACCAAATTAAAGAATAAATTATTTTAATACATGTATATGTTACAATATACACTTATCGACAACTGTATTTGTCATGAAATATTATATTTCATCATCAAAAAAAAAAAAAATATTATCGAGGAACTAAACAATATTTGACCAAACATAAATATTTGATGTCTGAATTGATTTCCGTTGACTATACGTCAAAATATTTTGACATTCAGTAACGTTTATGAATTGCGTGAGCGGTGAAGTCATCGTTTTGAATTGAGTAAAGAAGTATTTAATTTATAATTCAATTAGATATTTTTCCAGTTCTATCTCCTAGCTTATACAATAATAATTTTTTCAGATTTTTTCCAAAAAAAAAATAAATAAATAAATAATGGGGATTCCATTTAACCATTAAATACATAGAACCATTAAATAAGCGACCTTCTCTTGCTAAGCGCCGATCATTATGAATTATATTTTTTTCTATTTTGGATCGACTCCGGAGCCTCCGTTCCTCAACAACAAGAACAAGAAAGGAGGAAGCGGCGAGTGGCTGGCGCCAAGTGACCATGGATCGAGATTATGGGCCAGAGATTTCTTCTAAGTTATCTCCTTTTATGTTCAATATAAGGATCATTATGTATGGCTTCCATAATTTATTCAGGCCAAGGAGGTTTACGTAATAAAAGTTCATAAAATCTTCATTTTGTCATTTTTCACTTCTTCCCCCCCTATATCTTCAGTCTCTCTTCTCGCCCTCATTTGTTTATTGTCTTGTTAAGATTGATTTAGTTCTAAACTTTCTTTTACTGCGATACTGTGCCGTATAATACATAAGTTAAATGATAATAAATAAACCAATTTAACAAAAAACTTAAAAAAAGATAGGAAAAAAATAATAAAAAATCTTGAGCGGTGAAAGTCAAAAGTAATATTTTTTTGTTCCTATGAAAATTTGAATATTAATGTTTCTCGAAGTGCGAATAACCAACACCAACTTTCTGCAAAGAATACAACCATTTAACAGAATATAATAATAAAATAAATAAATTATAAAAAAGTAAACCCTGTAGGTATGATTGGAATCGGGAGAGGTCGGGCACGATCGGCTGTCTCCTATTTTTTAATCTCTAAACTGCCGTCTTTATTTTTATCTTTTAGTTCATTATGATATTCTTTCATAGTTCATAATAATACTTTTTTTTATTACCGTTAACAATGTGAAATAGTTCATTTTTTCAAATAGACAAAATTAAAATTTTAGAGGAAGGTTTTTTTTTTATTTTGCGCTCAAGTTTTGTTAAACTATTTCAATTTGGATAAGAACCGTGTTATATTGAAATCGTTAGAGAAATTTTCGAGATCATCGAAAAAACATGTGAAATTTTGAGGCATTTTGGTTTTGCAGCGAGTAGAAAACGTATGAATCCGGATTTATATCAATTATAAGGGGTATTATATAATTTAAAGTAATCTAAATAGGTATACTTTTATTGGAAGAAAAAAATCAGTTCAAACTGGTTTTTCATGTAGTTATGAAAATTTGACATTTTATATTACCCCGTTAAAGATGTATCGTAAATGATAGATTTTTTATTTATTTTTTAAAAATAGTTTTGCCTCGTCCAGTTAACTATTATTATTCACTGTCCACAAGAGCCAATATTTATCAATAAAATGGTTTATTTGATAATAATGGATTATTTACTAATAGAAAACGTTGCAAATTGTTGCACAAAGGTTTATTATTTAAATTATTTTTATATCGCTGAATAACAAACAATAAAAAGTATTTATAAATCATTATAGCAGGAAAAAAAAAAAAAAAAATATAGGAAAGATACTGCCGAATTTCGATAATTATTATGGAATAATGGGTAAAAGAAAAACCTTGGACAGTGCATGGTGGATGGATTTTTTCTTTTGTACTTAATTTTTTTATTATATGTATACTGTAACACAAAATCCCTAAATATGAGGAGGGAGGTGGTTTAAATTTATTTTTCTTGGTCGATGGCAAATATTGATTATTTATATTAATTGGCCAAAATCGGAAGAAAAAAAAATATAATTGATATTTGTCGCCCTAAAAAATATTTGTCATTTACTAAACAGATATAATAATTTAATAATGACTTATTGTAAATTAGCAATCCAAATTAGAAAATTGATGTTAATTACAGTTGCAACACCAATTGGCATATAAATATGTTTTTATATTAAAAAAATTATTTATATGTCAGTAAAAACTAGTTACTGTATAATGTGGAAGTATTCAACTACATACTCTGTGAAGTTTTTACATTCACTTACCTAAATACGAAATAGTAAGAGAAAGTATTATGATCGTGAAAAATTTCGAAATCTAGTCTTCAACCGAAATATACGTTATAAGGTTAAGAGTCCAAATCGTGGATTATCGCAAAATGGTCTGTGAGTCCACGCATCTTTGTGTATGTACGTGAACTGTCAAACTTGCAAACCCATTGTAATAGGAAATTTAAATTATGTATTTAAGGAATGTGACAGCTTGGAAAATGACAGAAAGTTCTAGATAAAATAGACTCACCGGAAGAGCCACTTTATATTATATCATCGATTTTACCGTCTACTCGAAAACATCTTCAACGATTTTGATTATACTCGCTAGGTCAATGTGAAATTAAAAGGTGTTTAATTCTCAATTTATTAGTGTGACAGTACTCATGTCATTATAAAAAAGACTTCCTATAAAGTACATTTAATTTTCTTTAATTAAAAAAAATTAACATCTCTCATTGTTAGCGGTAATAAAAAGCAGATAAATGTAAACTATGTAAGAATTTGATGATTAATTCAAGATGCAATGGTTTTTTTCGTGTTTCCATGGTTGATATTACAATAAACATACTCTTTTGACGATTGTCATAAGAGCTTTGGAAACACACAAATATATTAATAGTAGATTATTTCCTAACCTATAAATGGAAATACTGCCATCTTTAATAATAAAGAAGTTACCGTTTTGAATCGAACGAGGATTAATTTCATCTGTAAGTAGATAGTAAGCGAAAGCTGTATGATGTGCAGACAGCACCAAATTTTTAAATCTCTTGTTCATAGCAGATTATATTTATCTAGTATTACTCTCGCCTTTATCGCTTTGTCATCCAATATCGAATAAATTAATTCTTCAGACATGTACCTACCTATAAAAAAAAAAAAGATACCTGTACAACCCAAGAAGGGTTAGGTGTGCATTATTCTCTAAGAAAATATTTTTAATAGACCAACGGTTGTGCAAGGAGGTAATTTAATCAGAATAACATGAGGCTGGCTGGACCCGGAGGACTCCCAAACCCACGGCTACAGTGAAACAAAATATTAATTGTCACAGTCGGATTCGAATCCGGGTCCTTGGAAATGTAGTCCAGTGCCTTATCACTGAGCTCCCGTTTCTTCCTATTATTAACTTATCTTAATATAGGAGTTCCCTTGATGACTCAGTCGTAGTATGAAGTGCCACTTGTCAAATTCAGTCCATATTTGGTTTTTAGTATCTAATCATTACATTTAAACACGTGCATATCATCGAAGGTTCCGAATTTGATTGTTTTTATATATCAAAGCTTAATTGAGGAATATTGACCTTGAAGAAAGAAATACTCTTGGGATATTGATTGATTTCATGTATTTGAATTCTGATTCATGAATGAATAACAAATTTGAACATGAGACATGCTATCAGAGCCACTTATAACTAAAGTTGGTTGTCATTAATTATCAAAATGATTCATAATTGTTGGGTTTTAACAATAGACCCATGGCATCATCAAGGTAATGGAATTTATTAATTTTTAATTACGTGATGATAAAATGAGTGAACTATATAACACTTTTATACTATCGGCAAGTGCATTATAAAATCAACAATGAAATGTATTGTTCTATTGTATTGTGTGGAAGAGTCAATATTTTAAAGGATTCTTAGAACGATATTACAAATATGCAAGTAACGGAAATAGGTTCGTGTTTATAAGCATGTATACATATAAATTTTATTGTTTAATAATTAGTTTTAAAAAATCTTTATTTAACAAAAAAAAAATTATTTTTTTCATTGTAGGACATGACAATGAGAACATGAAAATCTCGAAAGGTAGCCACAAAATAGTTATTTTATTACTGACTGAGCCTTAACACGATCGAAAACACACACGCACATATATAATGGGCTTCATAAATTAACCCTTTTAAGTAGGTACTTAATTGTAAAGTAACGAAATCAAGATTTTTATGACCCACACATGGTGCTTACATAACCAGTGGTCAAAACTGTATTAAATTTCTACTGTTTTATTTTTTTTATTATCTCATAAAATTTTAAATAACCGTTTGAAATTTCACAGAAATTAATATTGAAAGAGTTAAAATAAATAACTTTTTTTTTACTGAAGAAATAGAATTGTTAATTTTATTCATGGATTATTAATACGTCTATGATATTTTATTAGGCAATAATTCTTGTTATTTGTCTCTATTTCAAGCTGTTATAAATCGCTTCAATTTCACATAAGTAAGCAATTGTATTAAAAAGGTATTAAATGAAATTTTATATTCATATTATTTTACCATCAGTTTTCTATGTCGTTTCACTTGATTAAAGAGGGTTAAATACAATGAAGCATTAATAACTAAAATATTGTCTTATTGTTCCTTCATTATCTCATTAACACGACTGTTATCACAAGGTCAGACTAACGTCTGTTTTTCATCCTTATAAAGAGGGTTTCGATTCCCACCACAAATTCACCTTGCTAAAGTTGAGAGGAAGGACTTCTATAGACTCAATGACTTCCTCACGGAAGTGTTTAATGACGTAGCAGATTTCGTGTTAATTGCGTTTCTAACGACAAAGGCTAAAAAATCACTTCCAGCAATAGTTTTACCCTTAATTTTAAGTTTTTCCATTATTCTGTTTATTTAATTAAATCGAAAGATTATCCGATGTAAATCTTATATATATATATAATTTTTATATAATATAATAATGCATGCAACAAATGCAAAGAGCAATTCTATTGATGGAGTTCGGTTAAGTCTTGAACTAGATATTCTTATTATTATACCTTCTTTTGAGGTAGAAGTAAAATATAAAACTAAACAGAAGATATTAAATAAATATGGCCTTTTACACGGCTATAACTCGCTAGGTAATATCAAATTTTCCTATGTATCATTACTATATTTTGGTAGTGACATTACTTTTAAAAAAATTTTTGTTTTCAACGTATTCCAGAAATGGTTCTATGATTATAATATATTTATTTATTAATTTTAATACAAACAACCACAATCAACGGCATTAAAGCTCATCATTGATACTAAATGAAGTGATAATTTATTCTGTATATACAGGACAAAATAATGAAAAAATACATAATAAATAAAATTGATAAATAATATTAAAGTAATATAGATAAAATAAAAAGTAAAACAATATGATAATACCAATTAAATAGTAAAATAAAAATAAAATGATTCCATCTTAATATGCCTTCACACCTACATGCAATATTTACTGTCAGTCATGGAAATCCTGAGCCAGGTTTTTGCGGCCCTTACGTGAACGCAAAGCAGAGGTCCTAGAGATTTCTTGGTCACGTCACTATTTAGTGAATAGAAGGGTAACATTCGGACAGTGTGCAGGGGGGAAACTACAGGTCAGAGGTTGAGAAAGTAACCCCAGGCAAAGATGCTATCTTTGGAATATTTACAATACAAAAAAACAACTTTTTTATGGTTGGGCCCAAGTTGTGATATATGAATCTGGTTTTAGACTTATTCAGATCTCATTACAAATTTTTTGAAAGCATCTTGTAAGAACCTATGTCTTATTTCATGTAGTTCACAAATCACAGTTCCTAACCTACTAACTTATTACCTAATCCTATAAATTCAGAAAACGCAAAATCTACACCAAATTTAGAAAGCTTCTTAATGAAAACGGATCCAGAACAACTTTTTAGACCCCAAAAAAATGAACTCAGAAAAACGTTTTCACTTTCAATAAAAAAATATGATTGGCATTTTAACACTCTAATACGCATTTTACGGCTAGTCGACTGACATTTAAATGCAAGTAAATATTCAAGGTGGCATGAATGTGTCACAACTACCTATTAGTTGGACCCAAATGATAGTTTTACGAACTTTCATCAGAGGCACGATATATTTAAAAACTTTTATGCTACTCTCAAAATAACCTTCCTCATCGACTTCTTAATTATGATATTACTGATTTGGAAGTTCTTCAGTATAAAGAAAGTCGCTTCCTATACATAAAATGAAAACGATTCCGATTTTATGAATGCAGCTATTCTTACGGGTTTTCTAATGGTTCAATGCATCGAATTTCCTGGAAGGCTACGGATAAAACGCTGGTCGAGGAGCGAGACGCTGGGCACCTCCGCGTCATGGAGGCAAATAGAAGAGATAGAAACCAGTTCTGGCACTTCTTATGTGGGAGAGAGTGGATCCCCGTGCGATTACCGAGGTTCCAGTCTGAGGGATGGAATATCGGTTATACACTATAAACATTTTTCATTGTTTTTTCTTATAAAATATAAGAAGTATATTACAACTATATAATATTGTAAATAATCCTAAGATTTCATAGCATGCATGCTATATTCTTAATCTTTCCCCTAACATACCAAATTTCACAACACATTCCTTAGATAGCAGAAATTACATGGCCTTTTTCAAACAAAGAGATGACAAACAAAAACGTTATGGGCACATTGTAAATCACTATATCTTATCATGTTAATTACTCTGTACGTCGTATAACAGGTAATGTTGTGTTATTAAGATATGGAATTCCTCCTAACTTTCACCATTTTCTCAATAATATTATTTTCTTCTAAGGTACCCGAGGTATTTTCAAATTCAACATTACTTAGGGTACCCAGAATCTTAAAAGTAAACAGTATTGTCTCAAAAAAAAAACAAAAAAAAAAACATATAT
>NW_027105443.1:425703-426349 GCF_000696795.3 Halyomorpha halys | reverse complement strand
CTTTAATTTGAGTGCTAATAGACATCTGTACATCACATAGTTCCTGAGATATAGAATTCTCAAAATAAATTAATTAAATCAATTCGAGCTATATCTCGAGAACTGTTGGACGTAAATAGCTCTTTTAGGGCTAATATTTCAGCAAATTTACTCTTTAATAATGTTCTCTTAGATTTTCTAGTGTTGTTGGTAGTTTTTTTTAAAAACTATATAGAGCTCCGAATGAAAAGTTAGTGTTTTTTTTTAAAGGTTTTGAAACAGCCACCAGTTTTTATACCCCCTACCTATCAATTTTGACGAGTAATTATACCTAGTTTTCATTAAAGTAATCAAAAATTGGGGTGAGATAACTGCCTTTTTTTGCGAAAGTTGTTAGAAAAACCACCACTGATTTTTTAAAAAATACTATTTATGTATTACTAACAAAACATGTGTTAGCTACGTTTAGCCCATTCAATGACTATATGAGGCAGGGTCGATTCGGTTCTTTGGTTCGCAGAACCGGTCTGCAATCAAACACCTGAGCTCAAAGTAGCGTTTGGAGGAGGGTTGGGAACCTTTCTGCAATCAGAGGTTGACTATTGTTTGACCACTGAGCCTTCGAGGACTTGCCCTCTCATCGATTCCCATTGCTAGAGCCTTCTTC